>NW_020664444.1:27599249-27723391 GCF_002925995.2 Terrapene triunguis
CTGGTGAACACAGATCCAAACCCCCTTGGATCTTAAAACAAGGAGAAATTAACCATCCCCCCTCCTTCCTCCCACCCTCCTTTCACCAACTCCTGGTGAATACAGATCCAAACCCCCTTTGCATCTTATAACAAGGAGAAATCAATCTGGTTCTTAAAAAGAAGGCTTTTAATTAAAGAAAAAGGTAAAAATCATCTCTGTAAAATCAGTATGGAAAATAACTTTACAGGGTAATCAAACTTAAAGAGCTCAGAGGACCCCCCTCTGTCTTAGGTTCAAAGTACAGCAAACAAAGGTACACACTCTGGTAAAAAGTACATTTACAAGTTGAGAAAACAAAGTAAATCTAAGACGCCTTGCCTGTCTTTTTACTTACAAGTTTGAAATAGGAGAGACTTGTTTAGAAAGATGGGAGAACCTGGATTGATGTCTGGTCCCTCTCAGTCCCAAGAGCGAACCACCCCTTAAAACAAAGAACACACACAAAAGCCTTTCCCCCCCCAAGATTTGAAAGTATCTTGCCCCCTTATTGGTCCTTCGGGTCAGGTGTCAGCCAGGTTACCCGAGCCTCTTAACCCTTTACAGGTAAAAGGATTTGGAGTCTCTGTACACAGAGAGCTGTTACCCTTCCCTTTATAGTTATGACAAAGTACACAAATATTTTCCTTAGTTTCATTTCACAAGGATTTGTGTCTGCTGAGTTGCACACAGCATTCTGGGTTTGAAAGAAGCTAAACATCTGAAAGTCACTAGAAACTGATGAGTTTCATTTTGCACGAAGACTAAAACCAGAGTACTTTAACTAAAAGAGTTAAGGCAGGTTCACTTGAATGATTTCCAGACGTTAGTAGCCTTTCAGTGAACCAAGGGTGGATGATGAGTTTGTAACTAAACAAGTTTGATGAAGAGAAACTGGCAGAGCTGCAATAATAAAACAATAAATAGAAATACAATGTCAATCTGTGTTTTTCAGATAAAACAAGAGGTTAATAAAATATCCTTCGGCAATAAATTTTAAAATTAAATGGATTATATTTTACAGCAAAAAGAATTACTTGAAATAAAATTTTCACATCTTAAATGCTTGCTGTTATCTTCCAGTATTTGCTATTAAGTCAGACAGTCAAAAAGGTTTTTTATTAACCATTATTTTAGGGCATGATTCTGCGAACCTTCCTCATTTTGAATAGCAAAATACTGACACAATTAGTCTTCATGACTTCAGTGGGACTCCTTGTATGAATAACTGCTACTCAACATGTGTAAGGGTTGAAGAATCTGTCTTTTATTTTGCATATTATAAATATGTTAACAACAACATACTACAGTGTTTGTTTCATGGGCTTAGAGGACCTTATAGACTAACAGGTGCCACAGGACTCTGTTGCTTTTTACAGATCCAGACTAACACGGCTACCCCTCTGATATTTAAAAACTGACTAATTCTTATAGCTGGAGTCAGTGTTAATGCCCTATTGCATAGCACTTGACTGAAGACATAGTGAGTGCACAGCGACAGATTTCGACTGGAATCAGAGTTAGTTCCCAACTGCGGTATCACACAGCACTGAACTGGAGACAGAGTAAGTTCGTAGCCTCATACCCAGCAACGAAATGGAGGTTGAAGAAGTACACAGCCGCAGTGTTACTCATTCAGTCATGCAGAACAATGTCATCCATGCAAAACATTCCTAAGCAATTCTCTTTCCTGATGAAATATGAAAAAGAGCTGTCCAGGCGGGTTTAAAGGGTGATACATATTCTATTCAACATACGGATATATTTGAAAGAAAAGTGCTACATGGACATCAGCACTATAAACAGAAACAATTACTCAGTGCCTCTGAGTACCTTGTCAGGATTATATATTTCAATTTGGACAGACCATCTCTCTTTCCTCACATCCACTCTTATTTTCCTTCCAAATGATTTGTTTGCGGGCACATATCTGGCACACACCTGGTGCTGTCTGTCAAGCCCCAGGTCTCTGTGCCTGGAGCAAGATCCAGTATTTGGGCAAATGCATATTTTCTGAGCTGGTCCTCTTGCATTTGCCATCTCCCCTCATCAGCTGTTGTTGCGAGCCTTTAATTTCACTGGGAGGGAAAGCGAATAAATCCTCTGGATCCTGGGAAAGAGCCAGCAGAAAGTGCTGAACTAATAAGAGTCTGTGTCTATGCCCCAGAAACCAAACAGCTCATGCCTATGATGCTACAATGCTTTCAGCTTGGGATTCTGAGCCTGGTTCCAAGAACTCATATATCACTGGCTTCAACAATCATTACTACATTAATATAATTGGTTTAACTAGCAAGACACATCTGAGTACAGCTTTTAAAAACTGAAAGGTCCAGATGCAATAAACCCTATAATTACTGCAGTGCTGGAAAAGGAATGTGAAGAGGTTGTTCCAAGTGATTTTTTTGACACCAAATATGCTATCTGTAGTATTAGGGAGGCAGCCAGGCAAGCAGATAGACACTGCTTTTCATCTTCAAAACACTATAAAATCATTAGTACCTTCAATTTAAGTCAGAGGTAGGTAAGTAACCCCATTTTACAGAGGGAGAAACAGTTTTAATGACTTCCCAAGGTCAGAGAGACTCTGGCCAGAAGAGCTTTGTCAGACCTGGAATGAGAATTCAGGAGTCTTGTGCTCTGATGACTGAATCAGATCAATCCTTGACTGCATCCACTAAGTGATCCCAGAATATAAATAATAAAAACATGAGAAACTTCTGAGGGACCAAACAAGGTGAACAGGCAACACAACCACAGATGAAATTCAATATTGATAAGTGAAAAGTAATGCATGCCAGAAAGAAAAATATGAACAACTTATGTACCTTACTAAGTCCTAAATAAACTATTTCAACTCAAGAAATGGACGGTGCACAGTATTGGTCTACCCCATCTCCAAAAGGATATTACAGAAAAAGATGGGGAACTACAGACCAGTCAGCCTGACTTCACTCCCTGGGAAGCTACTAGAGCAATGTATAACACAGACAATTTGTGAATACTTGGAGGATGAAGGGGTAAATCGCTAGCAGCCAGCACAGATTTACCAAGAACAAATGACGCCAAACCAGCTTGATTTCTTTGTTTGACAAGGTAACTAATTTGGTCGATGGGGGAATGTGGTGGACATAATATACCTGGACTTCAGCAAGGCTTTTGACACAGTCCCACATGACATTCTGATAAATAAGCTGGAGAAATGCAGGCTCAACAGAACTATACCACTAAGTGGATACATAATTGGTTAAACAACCACAAACAAAGAGTAACTAATAAAGGAATGATGTCAGACTGGAGTGGGGTCTCAAGTGGAGACCACTGTTCTGGGTCCAGTGTTTTTTAACATCTGTATTAATGACCTGGATGTACATATAAGAGAGCATGCTCATTAAGTTTGCACATGACAGGGGCTCCAATACTTTGGAGGATAGAGCTAAAATTCAGAGGGATCTTGATAAATTGGAGAACTGGGCTGTAGACGAAAAAATGAAATTCAACAAAGACAAATGTAAGGTGCAACATTTAGGGAAAAAATTCCAAATGTACAAATACAGAAAGGGGGAAAACTGGCTTGGCAGCAGCACTGCTGGGAAGGATCTGGGAGTTGTGGTGGATTACAACCTCAACATGAGTAGCAATGCAATGCTGTGGCAAAAAAAGCAAATGCAATTTTAGGTTGCATTAACAGAGGCATAGCATGCAATTCATGGGAAGTGATAGTACCACTCCACACAGCGCTGGTTAGGCCTCAACTGGAGTAACGTGTCCAATTTTGGTCACCAATCTACAGAAAAGATGTAGAGAAACTAGAAAGGATCCAGAGATGAGTGACAAAGATGACCAAAGGGATGAAATGCAAGTCATATGAGCAAATGCTGAAGGAACTGGGTATGTTTAGTTTGTAAAAGAAGCAATTAAAGGGGGATATGCTAGCTGTCTTCAGATACTTGAAAGGCTCACACAAAAAAGATGAGAAAAGTTGTTCTTTTTTGCCACAGAGGGCAGAACAAGAGGCAATGGGTTCAAACTACAGCATAGCAGATTTAGATTGAATCTGAGGAAAAACTTCCTAACTGTAAGAACTATAGGACAATGTAACATAGTGTTTTGGGAGGTTGTGGAAGCTTTTTCACTGGAGCTTTTCAAAAGGAGGCTGGATAGCCATCTATCTTGGATGGTTTAGACCCAAAAAATCCTGCATGTTTGCAGGGGGTTAGACTAGATGATCCTTGTGGTCCCCTCTAACTCCGTGATTCTATGATGGAGCCCAGGAGCAAGCAACAAGAATGATTAGGGGAATGGAAAAACTACTATGAAGAAAGGTTGAAAAGACTGGGTTTGTTTATCTTATTTGTGGGGGGAGGGATAGCTCAGTGGTTTGAGCATTAGCCTGCTAAACCCAGGGTTGTGAGTTCAATCCTTGAGGGGGCCATTTAGGGAACTGGGGTAAAAATCTGTCTGGGGATTGGTCCTACTTTGAGCAGGGGGTTGGACTAGATGACCTCCTGAGGTCCCTTCCAACCCTGATATTCTATGATTCTACAAAGGAGATAAGATAAAAGTACACAAAATAATCAATGGTCTAGAGAAGACAGATTGGGAGTTTCTGTTCTCCCTATCTCATAATACAAAAGTAAGGGGGTATTCAATGAAATTGAAAGGCAGCAAATTCAAAACTGATAAAAAATACTGTTTCCATGCAAAACTGTAATCTGTGGAACTCATTGCCACAAAATGTCATTGAGGCCCAGAACTTAGTAAGATTCAGAGACAGACTGGATATTTATATGGATAACAAAAATATCCACATTTAAATCAGTAATCACAAAATCAAATAAAAATGGAGAGGATATAAAATCTCATGCTTCATAGTTTAAACTATTAGTCAAACAAGAAGGGGTTAGAGGGGGAAGAAACTACCCTGAAGGGACATATTATCCCACATATCTGTCTTTTGTGGAATTTCTTGCACCTTCCTCTGAAGCATCTGGTGCTGGCCATTCTCAGAGACAGAATACTGAACTAGATGGGCCATGGCTCTGATCCAGTATGGCAGCCTCCATGTTCCTCAGAGATTCTGAAAGAACTGAGGAGACCCTGGTATAGTGCATGAATATGTTATATAAGCCGCCCCACAGAAACTTGGCTTAAACATCCTGGCTTTTTGATATTCCTGAACTCAGACTTCCAACTGTGCCTAGATGTTTGATGGTGGAGACATGTTTTCAAAATCTTGAAAAACTAAATATTTCACTTGTGTGATCGCTCAGATTTCTGCCTAAATTTCCCAAGGGGAAATGGCCAGCCACTGTTAAGTTAGTAACCATAAAACTCTCAGAGCAAGTCTTAAAACTCTTCACTACCCAATCTAAATATGTGGGACATATTTTGAACATTCACCTACAGTTCAACTCCAAGTTGTGGGACTACTAGATTATTATTTATGCTGAACTAGAGCCCAGTCATGGACCAGGATCCCAACATGCTAACATGCTAGATGCTGTACAAACACCAAAGATAGCCCTTTGCCAAAGATTTAACAATCTACAGAATAAAAATGAAGAGGTTAATATATTGAGAATTAAGCTACAAAGTATAGGGAGGTGGGGGCAGGTTTACATATCAGACAAATGGCAGACAGGACTCAGATTCACATCAGGACATCTCTTCTCAAAAGATTACAAAACCAAATTAAGAAAAGTGATGAAGAAACAGAAATATGTGTTCATTCTGAGGACACTACAAAGTGAGGAAAATGGCACATCTGTTTGCTCATGATCACTGGGAAAGTAAGTCCTTGTTCCAGTATTACAAACAGGGCCAGCTCCAGGCACCAGCCCACCAAGCTTGTGCTTGGGGCGGCACCTGGAGGGGGGCGGCACGGTGCTCCGGCTCCGGGGAGAGCGGGGCCGCGACCGGGCTCGCCGCCCTCCCTGCGGCGCTCCGGCCGCCGGGGAGAGCGGAGCCCCTGGGTTTTCCCCGGATCTCTAAAATGTACGGGTGTCTCTATAAATCTCGTTTTCTATTCTCAAGTCTTCCTTTCCCAGAAATCCTCTACCTATCATTAACTCAAGCAAAGGTGATGTTGAAATCTGTGTTTTAAACTATGTTTCCTATTACTTTATCACAACTTTTAGGACCCTTCTTGGGGAAACACTGAGAACATAGTAACAAACAAAAACAGAAAGGAAAGACTTTGAAAAAAAATTGAGAAATAACGAAGGACAAACATTATATATGGTCAAAAACCACATGCTTGTTCAAGCTGTGGATATGTGGATGAGTGATCTTAGCTTGGCTGGAGTGACTATAATAAAGCATTGTTTGACGATGCAATATACATGTAAATGGACAGATATGTAAGAGAAAAAGGTAATGAAGGAGCTATAAAACAAAATAAATGGTAAACCTCTTGCTGATCAGGTAGGAAATGTCATTAAGATTGATGGGGTTATTTGAGACTCTGCTATCAACTATGCTAAAGCATATACACATCTGCATGGTATTTCCATAAAGCCTCTGAAATCACAGGAATGAAGGATGAGATTATGATGAGCTGCAAAGGGCTAAATTGGCTCCAAAAGGCCATCAAACCATGTGAACTGTCAATGAACCAGCACAATAGAAAAAAGAAATGAACTAGTGTTACCAGTCAAGGCGATTTCTCCAAACACTCTAGACTGAATTTCCGTTTCTTCCCGATAAGTGTATTATTTCATTAAGTTTATAAATCTTGACTTGCAAAAAACATTTCTGCTTTTCACCTAATGCATTCTGTTGTACTGAAGTATACTATTGAGAGTTTTCTAAGGCATATTTCCCCTCTGTCAGAAGCCTGAAATTCAGTTATTGAAAAGCTTGCAGGAAATGTAGTGGGCATGTGTTTGTCACTCTTGGCAAATCCTTGTTCTGTGGCTGACATGATTCGGAGATCACCTTTTAAAGCTTATCTAAGAGAAGGATAAGACAGCATTCACAGTGCTTCAACTCAAACACAATATGGTTAGTAACAAAGTATGTTAACACATGATTGGCAGAGATGTTTCATTCCCAGCTTTCCAATTGTGTCGTTTTTTTCTTTTTTCAATAAAATATGAGCTCCTGTAAATATATTTCTTTTCAGCCCCTGAACATTCAGGTAATGCCAGAGTAAAGATGGTTAAGTTTCATTTTAAATATGAATGAATAGTGAAATCACTATTTCAACTTTCTACATGAAAGATTTAAAGCAAACTTACATATTTGCCATGTCTTCTTTTGAAATTACAAAGTCAAACAATTTCAGCAATTAAATACCCACAATTTAGCAATATTGCTAGACACTCATCATTAGCAAATCTATTTTAATAAGCAAGTTTCACTAGATAATAGGAGAAATTCTCATCCAAGAAACCCACACCAATAGCACAGGATTGTTAATGCAAAAAGTGAAGGGAGGACAAATGAATATTTACTACAATCTAATAAATATTTTATTGAGTACAAAAAGTCCACTCAGTTAAAACACTCCATTATGATCTTGGAAAAGCTTCGCTTACACGGAAAATGTTCTGATGTCAAGGCAGAGCACCCACCATTTTAAAATGTTACCATGGCAACCTGTGGCAACACAGGAAAGTGCAATCCATAGTTCACATCCAGTACTTAGCCTTTTCAAATATTACTTTACATGAAGAGAAACCCTAAGTGTCTGACAATATTTCTAAACAGAGCCTCTTGAACTGACACTAATGACTAGGAGACAAATCCTGACAGATGCTGTGCACCTACCTGCTATTCCCACTGATTTTGATGGGATTTGAGGGTACATACCACATCTGTCAGGATTTGGCCCTGTATTCCTTTGGGTGCTTAATGGAAGCACAATGTTTAGTTCTCTAAGGATGGTTTTAGTTAACCCCAGGACTAGTTGTCAGACTATTAAGCAAGTGTATATGATGATTACTGTTCCAACAACATTTTAGTTTTTCTTTCTATAAAACACAGGTCCTGATTCTGCTCTCAAACTACCTGGTTTTTCTCTCACTAAGACTTATTTTACATCCATACACCTCTTTTAATTTGAACGGAGTTGCTCCTAACTTCACAGTATAAGAAAGAGCAGTCAGGCACAAGGTTTTATTAATTGGTAAAAATAAAATGTAAATGCATGCCTTATAAAGTGGTGGTAGTGGTGGGGTTTTTTGGGTTTTTTTTTTTTGGAAGGGGTAATAAAATGCTCCTGTTATGGGTAGGGTGAGAGGAATAATAATACAATTGTTACATTTAGCTTGCAATCACTGCATTTTTGAGAACATACCAAAAAGCACAAATTTATAGCATCTTTAAAATTTTTACTGGCACAAACTAAATATCAGCTGAGGATCACTTTTTTTTTTTTGGGGGTGTGTGTGTAACGCAGGGGTCAGCAACCTTTCAGAAGTGATGTGCCGAGTCTTCATTTATTCACTCTAATTTAAGGCTTCGCGTGCCAGTCATACATTTTAACATTTTTAGAAGGTCTCTTTCTATAAGTCTATAATATATAACTAAACTATTGTTGTATGTAAAGTAAATAAGGTTTTCAAAATGTTTAAGAAGCTTCATTTAAAATTAAATTAAAATGCAGAGCCCCCTGGACGGGTGGCCAGGACCTGGGCAGTGTGAGTGACACTGAAAATCAGCTCTCGTGCCGCCTTCGGCACACGTGCCATAGGTTGCCTACCCCTGGTGTAAGGCATAGTAAGTGTTCATGCAATACTTTTGTACCAAGTCCTTTTTAGTAGACTTTTCTAACTAAATCTTTAAGAGGGTTTTTGAAGGACTATCCAATAGATACTTTTCATCAATATATGTTTCTGCAGGGAAAACATCAAAACAGAGTTTGGAAGTCAGTGAGAATGCTTATTTAAAAATTCTCTTCAAACTATCCCAACTTCTGGAATGAACAAAATTTGCATGGAAATCTCACAAAAACAGCCTCTTTCACTGTATTTCAATAGCTCCTGACTGCAAAATTGGGGCACAGAAATGCAAGGGTGTGGGAAGATGTAAAAATGAAAGAAAAAGTGAAATACTCTATCTGAACTTCGGGAAAAATGACTATCTATAGGGGCAAAAGTTGGCAGGTTTATTGGCTGGTTTGTCTATCACTGATCGTATGGATCATGGAGGCCTTTTGCTATGCAAGTTTACAGATTCTGATTACAACAGTTTGTCATGAAATATATATTGTATGTGACCTATCACAAGCAGAAGACTTTCGAACAGCATGTCCAACTGAAACTTTTTTTAAACCCCCAATTCACAGAATACTATGAGCATAACAGACATATATTTACAAAGCCTTTGCTATATTAATAACATGGCCAAATACCTTATGTAACAAATTTTGCTAAAACACAGCAATGTACACATTACTAACTTAGACAAGCATTTTCATAGAGTATGAAGGTTTTATTTGGCCCATTTGTGTATTAATTACTCTCATCAATTTAGAAAACTAAACAGAGTCAAGATCATACAAATTTCCTGTAACGGGACCAATTATTCCCTACTTCACCTGCTGCTGCTTCTCCCTTTCCCTCTTTCTTTCTCTTTTCGTTTTAAAATGTTTTCTTCGGATTGACATTTTGGAGTCTGAGCATCATCCTTACTGCACATAGTTACAGTTACACCTTATTTCTAAAAAAGTGCCAAGTAGTATTGAACATTCCACTGCAAATAAAGTCCAAATAACGAAACACACGGAATAATTCACACACTCTGCATAGTTGTATCTGTGATGATATAACTATTATTATCTTGTGTTGACATTTTAATTTTTACCTGTGCTTTTAAAAATGTATTTGGCTAATTAACTGCATTTTGAACATATTTTGGAATCAGCTGTTGCCCACATTGTTTCAGTTTGGTCCCCCTTTTTTCAAAGATATTAATGGCCCTTGTTACACCAGATGTCATTAGGTTGTTTCCATGTTGCATTCATTCATTTACAACTATCAGTGTTTCACATGTGTAAATCTTTAAGTTCTTTATGTAACTGCTGTATAGCACACTGCCTTCCATTTTTAAAGAGTCCTTTATATTGCACATTTTTTTTTGTCTATTGTCAAGACATGTCTCCCATTATTTTTAACAAATTACCATCAGATTCCTTAAATGATAGAACGGGAAAAGCTTTAAACACCCAGTGAATCCTGAATTATTAAAGATAAAAGGGTACTTTGGTATATTTATTATCACATTGAAGGAAATCATCATCATAGATGTCTGGATTATGCTCTTATCTTTTTAAATGGCCCCCTCAACAGTGAGATGAAACTTAAAGATGCATTGCTATAAACTTCCAGACATGGTTTCAATTTTCTACTGCTTTGTTTCTGAACTGTCACTTCATAACACAGATTTTTTCTCTGAGCAAAAGAATGGACAAGTTGTCACTCCTTTATTGTACTGACCACCTGGTAGGGAAGCTAATGCCTAACGAGCAGCCCAGTCTATGCTCTTCCCTCTGTTCTTTGCTGCCTCCCTTTCTAACTCTGCAACAGCTAATGAAAGTTTAATTACCAGCAACCCCATTCAGGGCCGGCGCAACCCATTAGGCGACCTAGGCAGTCGCCTAGGGCGCTACAATTTGGGGGGCGGCGACCACGGTGGTATTTCGGCGGCGGGACCTTCCGCCGCCTCTGTGGGGGGCGGCATTTCGGGGCGGGACCTTCCGCCGCCTAGGGTGGCAGAAAAGCTGGTGGCGCTCCTGACCCCATTGGACTGGATCACAGGACTGACCCACACTCCTGAATCCCGGTCTCCTTGCCCCCTTTTTTTTCTCTTTTTGGTGGGTGGAGGGAAGGGGTTTAACCTATTTTGACAAAATTACATTTTTACAGGGTTTTGTTCCCCCCTCCCCGCCAAAAAAAATTATAATGTCAGAAAATGTTTACTACTGAACAAGTGAATTTAGGAGATTAGAGAGATTGGTAAAATGTATAAACCACCTAAGTGAGTTAGAAGCCTAAAGGTATGATTGCACCACCACCACAAAAAGTGTGTTCTTGGTTCAGACTACCTAATTTGCATTAGCTGGTTAAAATAGCAGTGAAGACATGACAACTTGACTTTTAACTCAGATTAGCAGCTTGCATGTAACCCGACACTGCCCTAGAAGGCCTGAACTGGAGCTGCTAACCCTAGTTAAAGGCATTATGTTTTTCACTGCCATTTTAACCCAATTTAGCTAGCCTAAGTGAAGAACACACTTGTGTTTTTTTTTTTTTTGGCAATGTAGACATACCCTTAGTCTCTTTGAAAGTCAATGAGTGTTAGGCTCCTAAGTACCTAAATCACTTATGAAAACAGAACTCAGGCTCCAAACTCAATTAGGTGCTTTTGAAAATTTCATCCATGGAGTCTTTCTCCTCAATTACTGGTAAAAATCTAGCCCAGGTCAATAAAAAACAAAGAGTAGTTACCATATGACTGCTTTTTGATGGACTAAATGAAATAAGTTTGTGTTCTCATTCAAGCTACTATTATACATCATAAAAAAGTCCAATATTTGGCCCTCTTGTTGGCAATCTCAGCAGAGGAGTGAAGAACACAATAGATATGGAGACAGAACTATCCTGTGGCCACTAATGGAGACTTTCTAAAGGTCAGGATGGAAGCACATTTGTGGGGCAGTGAAGTCAGGCAGACTGCACTACTGTGGTCTGAGATATACCACTTCGGTGAATATATGGAGGACCTCTCTTTCAAGTATTGTCAACAACACATTTTTTATGAACACTAAATTCTCTTGAAAAATAAATTTCAAAATTCCATCAACAAAAGAATTAATCAAGAGGTTTTTTTTCCTTTTGCATCAACCCTAATTCACAGATTAGCTGTAACGGGATGAAGACGAGAGAGCTGTTAGCTAATGTAGTTAGGACCTGTGGCTCAAGTGACAGAAATCTGTGCTTCAGTGTTGAGTTCAGGATTTAAACCCTGCTTGTGATGTCTAATGAGGGGATTGTAACATAATTAGTTTTACATTTTTCCTTAAAGTAAAAAAACATACCACCTTTCCCCCACCCCAAAAAAACCTATGTTAAAAGACTTATTTAAGTTGCAAAGTGAAGCACTCAATATGATACTGGCAGACCAGGTGCCAGCTCATGCTGAAGCCCCAGGTCAATTCACTTGTGTATTCATATAGATCAAAGTGATTGTTAAATGTACAAGAGTGTATTTGGTGTTTAAACCTAATGAAAACTAATAGGATGTTATATGCATTGTTTTCACTGATCTATATCCTGTTATAATGTAATAGCAAACATTTACATTGCAAATACTCCTGTAACTAAATAACCCATCAGACAAGAAAGCAGCTTTGCAAAATGCAAATGAAGAACTTTAACAGAAAAGTGATAATTTCAAAGCAAGTGTATGATGATCGGAGGTCAAAGACTCAAAATACATTTCTCACTCTCCATCATCAAAGGAAAAGTCCATGTAGTTAGTGACCCTTCCAGCTTATCTTCTGTAGGAAGAAGGTATTAGTTTGGATTCAGGGAAAGATTCTGCATTTCTGTACTGTTTGAATTCTAAGAGGACTGAATAACTGAATGAGAAGTCAGAGATCCCCAGAGTTATTCTGGTTAGCCCTGAGAGATTTGTGGGAAACTGGCCGATTACTACATCTCTGCTACCATTCTGAATGACAGACTATGACTCACCTTTACATATATTTTACCTGCTTTAACCTCTCAATAACTCTAATTTCATTTTCTTAGCTAATAAACCTTCAGTTAGTTTACTATAGAATTGGCTGCCAGTTTTGTCTTTGGTGTAAGATCTAGAGTAGCAATTGATCTAGGGTAAGAGACTCTCTATTGGGATTGGGACTGGAAGCAACCAAAATGTGATGTGATCTTTGGTGTAAGTGACCATTTACCACGAAGTCCAGTTTGTCTAGGTGGTAAGATAGACTGGAGAGTCTGAAGGGACTGTCTGTGACTCCATGGTATAGTGATCCTGGAGTTCACATTTGTTACTGGTCTAATGACATCTAATTATAAAACACACCACTAGTTTGGGGTGTCTGCCCTATTTCTGACAGTCTGCCCCGAAGTGGCATGGTTGTGAGTCACTCCAAACAGCGTGACAAGGGGAACTACACAAAAATGAAGAAGCTAAATGGAAATTAAAAGGAATCATAACAGAGGTTCAAACTAAATGTATACCCCTATTCAAAAAAAACAAAAACAGCAAGAGGACAAAAAAATGCCACCATAGCTAAACAGCACAGTAAATGAGGCTGTTAGAGGCAAAATGCCATCCTTTAAAAATTGGAAATCAAATCCTGGTGTGAAAAATAGAAAGGAGGATACACTCTGGCAAGTCATGTGTAAAAGTATAATAAGGCAGGCCAAGAAAGAATTTGAAGAGCAACTAGCTAAGGACACAAAAACTAACAGCAAAAATGTTTTAAAGTACATCAGATGCAGGAAGCCTGCCAAACAGTCAGGGGGCCACTGGACAATGGAGGTGCTCAAGGAACACTCTAGGAAGACAAGGTCATTGAGGAAAAGCTAAATGAATTCTTTGTATTAGTCTGCAATGGAGAGGATATAGGAGAGCTCCTCACACTCAAGCCATTCTTTTTAGGTGACAAATATGAGGAACTGTCCCAGATAGAGGTTTCAAGAAAGGAGGTTTTGGAACAAATTGAAAAATTAAACAATTAAGTCACCAGGACCAGATAGTATTCACTCAAGAGTTCTGAAGGAACTCAAAGATGAAATTGCAAAACTACTAACTGTGGTATGTAACCTATTTCTTAAATCAGTCACCATACCAGATGATTGGAGGACAGCTAATGGAATGGAGTTTTTTTTTTTTAAAGTTTCCATAGGCGATCCTGGCAATTACAGGCCAGTAAGTCTAACTTCATTCAATACCAGGCAAATTAGTTGAAAATATAGTAAAGAACAAAACTATCAAACACATATATAAACAGGATAGAATGGGGAAGAAACAACATAGTTTTTGTAAAGGGAAATCTTGCCTCACCAATCTATTAGAATTATCTGAGGGGGTCGAAAAGTATGTGGACAAAGCTGATACTGTCAATATACTGTATGTGGACTTTCAGAAAGCCTTTGACAAGATGCCTCACCAAAGGCTCTTAATAAATATAAGCAGTCATGGGATAAGAGGGAAAGTCATCTCACGGATCAGTAACTGTTAAAAACATCAGGGGAAAAAAGGGTAGGAGTAAGTAGTCAATTTTCACAATGGAGAGAGGCAAATGGTAAGGTGTGCCAAAGATTTGTACTGGGACCTCTGGTGGGCAACATATTCAGAAATGATACAGAAAAAGGGGTATACAGTCAGGTGGCAAACTTTGCAGACCATACAAAATTACTCTAGTTAGTTAAGTCCAAAGCTGACTGCGAAGAATTTCAAAGGGATCTCACTAAACTGGGTGGCAAAATGGCAAATGAAATTCAATGCTGTTAAGTGCAAAGTAATGCACATTGGAAAACGTAATCACAACCATATATATAAAATGTTGGGGTCTAAATTAGTTGTTACCACGCAAGAAGATCTCTGAAAATGTCCTCTCAATGTGCAGCAGCAGTCAAAAAAGCTAACAGAATGTAGAACCATTAGGAAAGGAAAAGCTAATCAGACAGAAAATATCATAATGCCACTATATAAATCCAGGGTCAGCCCACACCTTGAACACAGTAACTCCTCACTTAATGTTGTAGTTATGTTCCTGAAAAATGCGAAATGATATTAAGTGAATCCAATTTCCCCATAAGAATTAATGTAAATGAGGGGGTTAGGTTCCAGGGAAATTTTTTTCACCAGACAAAAGACTATAGTATATATATATATATACACACACACACACACACAGTATAAGTTTTAAACAAACAATTTAATACTGGTACACAGTGATGATGATTGTGAAGCGTGGAGGAGTCAGAGGGTGGGATATTTCCCTTACTGCTAAATGATGAACTAGGAATTGGCTGAGCCCTCAAGGGTTTACTTTCTCACTCTACAAGGCAGCAGAAATGGAGGGAGGGGGTATGTGTGAGAGAGAAATATGCACATTTCCCCTTTAAGTACACTGCCTTGTTAATTAGATCAGCTTGCTGAGACCAGCTGCTGCAAGCTCCCTCCGTCCTGAGCCCTGGTGTGTCCCCCCTGCTCTATGGAAGATGGGGTAAGTGGGGTGCAGGGCCGGCTCCAGGCACCATCCCAGCAAGCAGATGCTTGGGGCGGCCAACCGAGACGGGCGGCAGGTCCAGGTCTGCGATCACGGCTTTTTTTTTTTTTCCTTTTTCTTTTTGCTGCTTGGGGCGGCAAAAACCCTGGAGCCGGCCCTGGCGGGGTGCAGGAACAGGGGGAGGGGGACACTCTGACATTAGCCCCCCTCTCTCTCCCCTCCCCCCCGCACAGCAAGCAGGAGTCTCGGGGAGCAGCTCCAAGGCAGAGGGCAGGAGCAGCATGGGGGGAGGGACACCTGCAATTGCTAGCCTGCTGGGTGGCTGCTGCAGCACAGGGAACTTAGGGGAGCAGGGAGCTGATAGGGGGGGCTGCCAGTCCATCCTGGTTACAAACACCCACCAGCTAGCTGCTATGGGCTGCTCTTCCTGCAAGCAGTAGACAAAACAAGCGGCTGCCAAACGACGTTAGAAGGGAGCATTGCACAACTTTAAATGAGCATGTTCCTTAATTGATCAGCAATGTAACAACGAAACAACGTTAACTGGGACGACTTTAAGTGAGGAGTTACTGTACTGCATGCAGTTCAGATTGCCTCATCTCACACAAGATATATTAGAATCAGAAAAGATAAAGAGAAGGGCAAAAAAAAATTATTAGAGGTATGGAACAGCTTTCATATCAGGAGAGATTTACAAGACTGGGACTGGTTAGCTTAGAAAAGAGACATCTAAGTGGGAGGGCGGGGGTACGATAGAGGTCAATACAATTATGAATAGTATGGAGAAAGTGAATAAGGAAGTGTTATTTACCCCTTCACCTAACACAAGAACTAGGAGTCACCCAATGTAATTAAAAGGCAGCAGGTTTAAAACAAAGAGAAGAAAGTACTTATTTACACAACACCACACAATCAATCTGTGGAACTCATTGCCGGTGATGTTGTGAAGGCCAAAAGTATAACTGGTTCAAAAAAGGAATTGGATAAGTTCATGGGGGATAGGTCCATCAATGGTCAGGGACGCAACCCCATGCTCTGGGTGTCCCTAAACCTCTGACTGCCAGAAGTAGAGACTGGACAACAGGGGATGCAACACTCGATAAATTGCCCTGTTCTGTTTTTTCCCTCTGAAGCATCTGGCACCAGCCCCTGTTGGAAGACAGGATATTGGGCTAGATGGACCATTGGTCTGATCCAGTATGGTCATTCTTATGTTCTTATATAAAAACAACAAACAAATTTAAACATATGCTAATCACACCAGGACTCACCCATCAGATGTATGCGGCCTTAGTAGGCAAGTAGGCAAGTTCTGCAAGGGTTGGAGCACTCCTGGGACTTAAGTCCTGTCCATTTGCTGGATCAGAAAGAAGGTGCTATGTCAGTTTAAACCCAGCCTCTTTATATCAAAAGCCCTTTCTTAGTCTGTTGGTGTCTGGAAAACCCCGTTTGAACCAGTATACAGAAACCTTCCTAAGGGGTGGTATCTCTCTGGAGGTGTTTACACCTAAGTGATTCAACTTAATCACTCCCTGCTGTTTTAGGTTCCTGGAGAAGCTGAGATAATCCTTTCCCCTGGAACTGCATACAATCCCTGGCCTACAGAGATACATAAACTTAATACAATTTGATCAATATTGCATGGGATTGCAATATCCATCACACTACATTGCTTCAGAACCTCATTATGCAGGGTGGCTTCCACCTGATTTCTGTCCCCACTAGCCAATTATACAAAAGAAAATTGCCAGTTGCCTAAGAAAAGAAGAGGGTTTTTGGCTGGAGGCCAGCCTACAGCAACTGCCTGGGAAATCCCAGGAGCAAAGACAGAGGGAAATCCAAGTGCTAGGCAAGGAGACCTCAGAAATGTCCCTTTTAAAAGTCAAAGTCACTTTAAGCAACAAGTTTTTTTAAAAAAGAGAAACATCCACCCAATCTTCAGATATGGTACATAAAAATATAACTGCTTGGAATCTGCTTACACTTCATTAGAGAAAGGACTCTACCAAGAGGCAATGAACTGTGATTAATAAAAGTTAAACAGACTTTCATAAACTCTGGGCAATAATGAAACTGTCATTCAAATGTGATTGCTCTTCTTCTTTCCATGATTACCAAAGTTTGAAGTGCAATTATTCCCCGCCCCCCCCTCCCACAATTGTGACAGTGGAAGACCTTCCATGTGAATGCCATGCAGTTGGGCCTCCATGCTCAGAGGCTCAGGTTGTGGGTGTTGAAACAAGGGGAGAAGAGCTAGGTGGGAGTAGTAGCTATTCTAAAAGGCATTGTCATCTAGAAAATCAGCAGATTTTCTATTGAAAAATCCACTGGGATTTAATATTGCTCAGTACCACATTAGTTTCCTCTCTACGACTTCTACTCCCATAAGGGGGTGCGGGGGAAGAATGCAGTCACAGAGAGGCCACCAACAGCAGCACAACTCCTGAGTGAGCCATTCTGTAAAGGGTTCTTTGGTGGAGAAGTGACCCAGGAACAGCAAAGGGGAGATAGCTCTTTGCACCAATATTCTAATATGCATGGATTTCCTTGTGGAGGCTGAGGCATAGAAATGGTAAAAGACTGTACACCGTGCCCATGTGCAGTTGCAAATCTTTCCTTCTGCAGCAGATGAGGTATAAGAAATTCTGCCTGGTGAACCATGCAGCGTTTTCCAAATAAGTTTTCCCCTCCCATGGATTTTTCGGCAGGAGGAGATGATAGGGCCATATGTTACTATGACAGATTTGGTATTTCATAACTGAGACATATATAGGTTCTATATTAATGTTTTCTCAAAACAGGGCAATTTTTAATCAAAAGCAAAAGTTACTTTCATGTCTCCATCCCACAAAAAACGTAATTTGAGTATTTCTAATTCAAGCTGCCCTCAAAGCCCCTCTATATTCAATTATTTTGTTAATACATCCCCTTTATTATTTTTAGTTTTTATAAGACAACTAAGCACCACATTTAATAATGAGTGTGTGCTCTACTGACGGAAACACAAACTGTAATGATATGCCTAGCTTAAAAGCAAATCTAATCTACTTGCTTATTAAATTTAAATGTGTTTAAGGCTGATATGGTTTGAAAATGATATGTAAAATAACAGTTTCCATGGTTATAAATGTCAAGTCTAAAAATTATATGCAATACAATACACAAAATAAATGCGGCTTCATCTTTACATCTCAGTGTGATCAATTCATTAAATGAGGTATTACAAGCTATGAGAACATTTTACAACTCCTGAGACATAATTCGTCACACTGTATTATAAAGCACCAAGGAAATACTTTAGAGGTTTTGTCATCAATGGATTAAAATTCTTATTAGAAAGGGGATGGCGGCGAGGGGTGGGGGGTTGGGGGGGAGAGTAGCTTTCTGATGTACCATGACCAGAATTACTTATCACATCATGGTATTAAAGACTGAGGTGATCTTTTTTTATGACACAGTTTCCATATAATTTGTTTTCCTTCAGAAGTAAAAATAGAAAGAACCCAATGTAAATGAATGCCATCTGTTACAGTGAAAATGAACTGAAAAGACAGATAATAGCATTTCTTATATAGTACCAATATACAAGATACATATCTTACAGGACACAAATATCTCCTTTTTTCGGGTCACTCTCTGTGAAGTTGTTGACCCTCCCCTTCACACTCATTTTATCAATTTATAACTTGTACTGACAGTGAAGAAGAGGCTGAGAACAACATTTGCTTTCTCCATCTGGCTGGAGATACAGCATGCAAGGTGCTCCAACCCAGAATACATTCAACAAGTTATTTAGGCGGCATAATGACTGCACTGCACGTTAAATGGAGTTGAGGGTGCTGTCTAGCTTGCAGGGGGAAGATGTGTACCTCTTTTAAGGGGTAAAGAGACACAGTGATTTTGCAGTAGCCACAGAGCATGTCAGGACAGACCTCTCCCCCAGGTGACTGGAATCACCAAGTTTGGTCAGGATCTTCTGTGATCACTGCATTAGTCACTCCGTTCTCCGTGGCAGCACTTTCTGCACAGCTGGTTCAAGAGGGGGGACTTAGTTGGGGGCAAACATGGAACAGGAGTTAGCCTATGATGTTGCAACTCACAATATTGATGTCGGGCAGATGTCCAGTGCAGATACTCTTTAGGGAAGGGATACAGTGATCAGATAAATGGATTGGTAAAGGATTTAAAGGAGCTCTTTGTTAAAGGAGTGGAAATGGGGGAAGTTCAGGGCTCCTATGACTGACACAGCAGGGAGTCAACCCACCCCCTTTATGACCCCACCTTAACCCCCATTCAATAGGAGGGATGGTAAGATCCCAGCAGTGAGCGGGCTGGGGATCAGCATGGGAAAGGGGGTGGGCTGATGGAAGCCCCCCGGGGTATATATTGAAATGATCAAAGAATTACCTGCACTGTACACATTAATCTGCCAGGTACTCCCAGACAGTTAGCAATAAAGTTGCTGCCTAATTAAACAACATCCAGTGTCTCCTGTCCTCCTTCTGGCATAGCCAGACAACAAAACTATCTTTACTGGAAATCTGTGGAAGTCTATTCTCTGTCTTGGATCACTGCATCTCTCATCAGGTCAGTTTCTGAATGAACTGCAACTAGTAGATAAATTAACTACAGTGCTGTAGCTACTATTTCATCAATCTTATGCTTTCTAAATAACTCTCAGCGTAAATCATCATCATTATTTAGCCTTTGCAGTTTACAGTTAAAATCCAGTTTCTAATCGTACTTCAAAACTATCCTCAAAATGAACATGCAGGCTCAGGAGCTTTTAATAAAAACACTCAGACAACATCAAATCACCTAGGTGAACATTCTCACAGCAGCTAAAATGGGAATTAATAGTTATCTTTTTCCACTAATCCTTTGTAAAATAGAGTGATGAAACAAAAGCAATATCCATGGTTACACAGACAAATAAGTTGATTTTAAAATCAGATTAATATCTTCTAAGAGGTTTGCTCATCTGATGTACCACTATATTTCCTATCAGACTAACATTTTAGAGGAAGTTTAAAATTGAACATTTGAAGTCTGTACATTGACCCTCTAATGACTTACAATTTTGACACCATGTAATTCACAAACACACACACTTGCCCACATGTTCTCAAGGTGCAATAAAAAAGTGGAAGTATTTTTGCAGGCTATGAATTTCTGCTCCCACAAAGACTATCCATATTACCAAGGGAATTATTAGGAAGCTCTATCATTCCAGGCACTCAGAGCTAGATAACCCTAATCTAGTCTTATCACTTGCAGACAAGAGCACAGGATCCAATAGGCTTCCATGTAATCCATCTCTGTCAACCACATTAAGGAAATTACCTGTCAGAAATATCATGGCCAAGATTCTGTGATTAAACACAAATTTAGAAAATGCTCAAGGGTATAGTGAAAATGCTACAAAAACTGCTTTCAATTTAGTTTTATTTACATTAATTTTGTAGCCATAAGCATTTGAAAAATATAAGAATAATGTAATTTATCAACCAAGTACTGAGTAGCCGAAGGAAACAAAACAAATTTAAAAATTGTCATAATTTTATTAAGTTGCCCTTTGTTATTACGAGATTTACATTAAAAATCTTACAAAGGATATCTGCGAAACGGAGAAAACTTAAATGGGGGTTATTTATTTTTTTCCCTCAGGAGGAGGAAAGTGCTAAAGGTGTAAATGTATAAAAAGTCTTTAACCTTTGTGGTTTGTTATTATAGTATTAAAATCAGAATGCCCCTCTTATAGCAGTTCATACTTGTGTTCTCAAACACTTATGCTCACAAACACTAACTTTGCACACCCAAATGTCTAGTGGTTAGTACACGAGCACGGGCCTTGGAAGACACATTCAATTCCCCACTTCACCAAAGACTTTCGTGGGTCTTGGGGCAAACCACTTAGGGTCTCTGTGCCTCAGTTCTCCATCTGTAATATGGGGATAATAGCACTTTCCTAACTCAAAGCTGTTTTGAGGATAAATTAAATACAATTTTTAAAGCATTCAGGTACTCGGGCAATGGGGGTCATATAAGTACATATAAGATAAGTAAAGCGTTTATCCTCTTCACAATAAGGAAAATAATCAATCAAGAAGAAATTTTGCAATAGCAAATCTATGAGGTTTAGAAAGAAGCATTCCTCTCTATCTTGCAGCTCAATGATAAAAATAGGGGGAGCTCTTTGACTCAAAAGCTGGAAAGGCCCAAGAAGAAACCCTGTGATAGGCTATTCATTCTGCAAATGTTTGAAATCAAGATCAAAAGGGTCCTTGATACCCTAAAGATTCAACAAATACTAAGGAAACTCATTTTTAAAAAGGATTTTGAGAATAGCAAGTAGTATTTCCTAATAGCTTTTTAGAAGAAAGCCCCTATAAATATACGTACATGTGAAAAACTGATGATGAAATAAAAGTTATAGAAAAAACATTTGTCTTGTATTGTCTTGTAAGTCAACCATAACTTAACCATAATTTAAAAATCTCAGCTCTTGATCCAGCAGAGGGTTTTGCACCCTGAACACCCATTAATGAGAGTTGAAAACTCTCAGTAGTTCCCAACACACTGAAATATCAGGTCCTTACAGTTTTTTGGGTGGCACATATTGCCCAAAATTACTGATCTCTGTACTTCTCCTTTTAATGGGTTCTGCCATTAAGTTACTGTTGCTGAAAAATCATATTGCAGACAGATGGTTCCCAATTTCAGCAGCTATTGCAAAGGAAACTTCAACAAGCTACGAAGGAATTTTCCTTTCCATACCATCAACATGGGAACAAGGCAGATAGAGTTTCATGGTGATGTTATGATTCTGTTGAAATTATGGTTTATTTTGGCAGAATGCATGACAAAAAAATCCACCTGTGGTTAGTTTTGACACCATTGTCCAATCTCAGTTAGTACAATAGGGTTGCCAGGTGTCCAGTTTTCGACCGGAAAGCCCGGTTGAAAAGGGACCCTGGCGGCTCTGCTCAGCACCACTGACCGGGCCATTAAAAGTCCGGTCGACGATGCAGCGGGGCTCCGCGGGGCACCCGGAAGTAGCAGCGTGTCCCCACTGTGTGCGCTGCCCCCACCCCAAGCACCAGCTCCGAAGCTCCCATTGGCCGGGAACTGTGGCCAATGGGAGCTGCAGGGGCAGCACTTGTGGACGGGGCAGCGTGCCGAGCTGCCTGGCTGTCCTCCGCATAGGAGCCGGAGGTGGGACATGCCGCTGCTTCTGGGAGCTACCTGAGATAAGCGCCACCCAAAGCCTGGGCCCCTGACCCTCTGTTGCACCCCAACCCCCTGCCCCAGCCCTGATCCCCCTCCCGCCCTCTGAACTCCTCGGTCCCAGCCTGGAGCACCCTCCTAAACCCCAAACCCCTCATCCCCAGCCCCACCCCAGAGCCTGCACCCCCCAGCCAGAGCCCTCACCCTCTCCCACATTACAACCCACTGCCTCAGCCCGGAGCCCCCTCCCACACCCTGATCTTCTCATTTCTGGCCTGGAACCTGCATACCCAGCCCACAGCCCATACTCCCTCCTACACCCCAACCCCCTACTTCAGCCTGGAGCCCCCTCCCATACTCTGAGCCCCTCGGCTCCACCCCCTAGCCCAGAGCACCCTGCTACACCACAAACCCCTCATTCCTGAACCCACCCCAGAGCCCACATGCCTAGCCGGAGCCCTCACCCGCTCACACACGCCAACCCACTGCCTCAGCCCGGAGCCCCCTCCCGTATCCTGAGCTCCTCATTTCTGGCTCCACCCCGGAGCCTGCACCCCCAGCCAGAGCCCTCACTCCCTCCCACACCTCTACCCCCTGCCCCAGGCCGATGAAAATGAGTGAGTGAGGGTGAGGAGAGCAAGCGACAGAGGAAGGGCGGGTGGAGTGAGAGGGGGGCAGGGCCTCAGAGAAAAGGCGAGGCCTCAGAAGAGAGGCAGGGCAAGGGTGTTCAGTTTTGTGCGAGTAGAAAGTTGACAACCCTATATTAGACAGCACCTATAATATCTGGTTAAAGACCCATTCATTTCAAAGGAACTCTCTAAGGACTTTATAAACTGGTCTGGACCACTGGGACTTGCGCACTTAACTGCCTTTTGTAAATTTGAAAATCTCTCCCTATATCTGTAATATTTGCTATAATATTTTACTTATCCCCATTCAGCTCATGTCATATCCAGCTCTCTACCCATCTGCCACTAGAAACTATTATAAGGTCTATTTGACTTTTTAAATAAATCAAGCATAATAATCCAAGTAAATATAATGCTTGGATCCTTACTAAAAATAATCACAGAAGAAATAAATTGAGAGAGAGACAGAGAATGTGTGTGTGTGTGTGTGTGTGTGTGTGTGTGTCGTCAGTCATTCTAGTACTGGAAGATCTTTCACTAATCTCAAAAGAGTTAAGATAACAGTGTCAGTATCTCTTCTATCAGATTGTAAAGAACTACCCAGTAAAAATCAACTAAGGAATCCACTGGATGAATCAATACAAGCGCAGAAACATGGTTTAGACTTCTGACAAACATGCCTTCAGAATATTGCCACTTTACTTTGTCATGTCACTAGGGAAATGGGACTCCCACTGAAGAGAGACATATTTCAATAGGCCTCTGTCTACAGACAATGTAACATTTCTGCAAATGGGCAGTAGGACAGGAGAGAACCCAGATCAGCAACCACTGTATAATTGAGCCTCTTCGACTCATACAGCTGCAGGTCTCCAGAGTTCCTGAAAACAATTATTTCCACAGGGTTGCATACTATGGTGCCAAGCACTGAAGTGTTCAGTTTTACACTTATAACTGACCTACCAGTTCAGTATTTAAAAATGGAACCAGGAGACTTGAATTCCTTAAATAAAATAAATAAATAAAAAGCATGATTAAACTAAAACTATTATCTTTTTGATGGATTCTACAGTTAAAATAATTAATTGATTTAAGGGCTGGCAGATTCTTGCATGAATTTAGTTAGAGTGTAAATCAATTCAAGAGGGAAATTTTGGTGACAAATATGTTTCAAGGAGTGATATATAATATAGGTTGATTAATTTTCCAAGGGAAAACCTGTGAAATGCTGTTCTGAAAAGCTATATACAACAAACAACTGTACACAATTTTATCTGTTAAATAAAAGAGCACAAATACACAAGGGACTAATTTACACTTTGAAACCAGCAAGGAAATTAAAAGAAAAAAAAGTTGTTAATTGTGAAATATTTTCCTTGATGTGGCAACACCAGTATGAACAAATGAGTGTGTGCTTCTTATCTGTCAATCAAGTGGGTGGGAGCCAAATCTCATGCAAGGCCTTCATACCCAGCCCCTTGTCTGACTGCAGGCACGGCTTCCTTAGCAGGGAATTATCAGAGCTAGAGAAAAAACTATTGTTTGACTGCAGGATGCTGATAATCTAAACCTTTTGCCTGATCACAACCGCCCATTGGAACATCTTGGCTGGATGTCCATACTGATGCATAAAACATTAGTGAGGTAAGATAAATATGCTTTTCGGAGCTTTGACTGCCACAAATATGGATGTGTCAATATCCAGAGAGGGAGAAGTCTGAAGTGATGGGAGAGAAGCACAAAGCAGGACAAGGGGTGAAGGAGACCAGTCAGCATCAATTGGTGTAAAGCAACATTCCTGTGGAAGGAGCTTCTCCGAGAAACCATTGACTCAATGCCACATCAGCTGATAGATGCAAGTCCTGCCAGAAGGTCTTGAGAAGAAGCAGAGGAAGCACCAGATGATTTCCCAGCAGAGCTCCATCAAGGCATCTCCGTACTCCACCCAATATACTCACTGTGGCATTACACCTCATATTCTTCATAATAATATGATATGAATATGGCATAACTGCGATGCATTTTATGCAAGATAGTCATGTGAGATATTAAAAAGTTTACGATTTACTGAATATGATTATCCTACTTGTATGCATGTATCATTCTGGTATCTGAAGTTAGGAATATTGTCTATGCATCTATTACAAATGTGTTTACACCTGGGGAGGGAAGGATAGCTCAGTGGTTTGAGCATTGGCCTGCTAAACCCAGGGTTGTGAGCTCAATCCTTGAGGAGGCCATTTAGGGAACTGGGTAAAAATCTGTGATTGGTCCTGCTTTGAACAGGGGGTTAGACTAGATAACCTCCTGAGGTCCCTTCCAACCCTATGATTCTATGGACACCATCATAGAATACCAATGTTTTGCCACTGAAAGGCATAGGAACTAAAGTGGGAGACAGAGGGTTCCCGCCTTATGCAAAAGCTATTTAAGGAAGGGGAGTGACGTCATTGTGGTGGTTCTTCACTGAGCCCCCGCCCAAAGGAGACGCATAGAAACACCTGAGAAACAAGGACCGAACTGGGGAAGAAGGGCCAAACCCATGCTAGAGGGACTTCTAGCCTGTGAAAGCCTGGGGTTTTAAGCTGCAAGCAAGCGACGGTTGCCCTCAAGAATCTCTGCAAACTGCCTAAACCAACCATTAGGGTGAGAATTTACTACTCATATTGGATTTCTTTGGTATATTAAGCTAAGATTGCGTTTCTGTTTTATTTTCTAGGTAATCTGCACTGATCTGCTTGCTATCCCTTATAATCACTTAAAATCTACCTTTTGTAATTAATAAACTTGTTTTTGTTTTGTCTAAAGCCAGTGTGTGGAAATCCTAACTGGGGGCAGAAAGCTTTTGTATATCTTTCTCCACATTGAGGAAGGGGATGAATTTCATGAGTTTACGCTGTACAGTTCCCTATAATTTTGGTTTACCCTGCAGAGGGGGTGTGCGCCTGTGAAGCTGGTTAGTGCCCTAGCTGTATAACCTTCCCATGCAAGGGTTGATCAAAAAGCCTGTCTGCATGTTATTACAGCTAGCTGCTGGTGAAAGTGAGAGACCGGGAGTGTGTGTCTACAGCTTGTCACAGCATTACAGAGTGAGTGGGAACCCAGGCTGGTGGTTGGGAGGCTCAGTGGTATCCCAGTTTTAGGTGGCACCCCGGGGGGGGGCGTGTCACACTCACACAGAGTGAACTTAAAAAATTTCCTCTGATCTTGTGGGAAAGGACATATATTGTGCCTTATCCCCATTGCCAACTCCTTCAAAAAGCATAAATAGGGACATGGAAATGTGGACAGGTTTGGTTCAAGAAAGATGAACCTCTAACATTTGAACATCTGGGTAACGACCACCAGACAGAGAATCTAGGTATTAGGTTTGCTGCAGAAGTTGACAGGAGAAACCACATTGGGCAAAAATCTGGGGCACATTAAGAGAACTACTTTCTCTTTGGGGAACATGAGATACAGTGGTTCACAAGCCAGGACTGAAAATTCCCTTGCTTTGGGGTGACATAATGGCCACTGCAAAGACCACTTCCTATGACAGAAGAAAAAATGGATTGTTGAGTTCAAATAGGTCTAAGAGGACTTTTAGAACTGGATTTAGTACCAAGAGGAAGTAGAGAAATTACAAGGCTGTAAATAAGGGATTGGTTTAAGAAGCCTGGACCCTAATCAAGTGAGCAGACTTTTTTTTTAACCTATCCTGCAAGAACTCCATAATATGGTGTGTGTCCTACTCAATATATTGTGAGAGCTGCACCAAGAGAAAAAGATTGGCTACAGCCCTACTATAAACAGTGGAAGTATCCTTCTTGAGAATGGTAAGGAGGACCGATTGTGGGGTTCCTAGCTTTAGGAGGAGAACTTTCTAGAATCAAACCCTTATTTTGAGGCAGATTGGGTCAGAGCAGAGTATGGGGTTTGGGAACTAAGGAATTGCAAGTTGGACCAATGGAAGCCAGGACTGATTAATTTGGTTGATTATCTGCAGCAGAAGGAACCATTGCATGGGGTAGAGATGCTTTTGGTTCAATCAGTCCACTTGGATGTTCAGTCAGCCAGGCACACATAAGGCCTTAAGTGATCCCAGGTTTTTCTCCACCCAAAGGAAGAGGCAGTTGAGTTTCCTGAGGAGAGGAATACTATGGATCCCACCTTGATGATTCATGTAGGTCACCGGTAGCCATATTTTCTGACCTGACCAAGATTTAGCTTTGGATGGGGTGTGAAGATGGGGCTGGATTTCTAGATATTCAGAGCCCACCTAACAGAACTGAGTTCTAAGATGTTGATGTGGAGCTTTTGCTCCCATGGGTATCACTTTTCTTGGGTTGACTGTGATAAACTATCAACTCCCCATTTCCAGAGGCTGGCATCCATGATCATGTGCAAACACTGGAGGTAAGAGAGGAGCCAAATTTCTTTTATGAGACTTGTTCAAGAACCAATTGAGATTTCACTAGTTGAGGGGAAAACAAGTTGTCCTACACCATTGAGGAGAGGTAGGATAACAGATATTGCTGGAGAGATTGAAAATGAAATCTGGCTCACAGGAGCAGCTCCTGAAATGACAGCAGGATGATAATGAAAGGCTTGTGTCTGTACACTATAAGACCATTCATAGGGAGGCAAGATGAGAACAACAGACCTGCAACCAAAAGTTGTAGAGGACAGCCAGTTGCAGCGCATCATCCCAGCATTTTGGGGGAGGGTATGTCTTTTTCATTCTCTGTTCCAGGTCATACAGCAGCTCCACTGAGACCTGCAAGCAAAATCAGCCCCATCTGAGATGCAATAGCTGTAGCTGCTTCCAGAAAAGCAGGAAAACAATTGGAAAAACCTGCCTACGAGTTTAAAAAAAAAAAGGAAAAAGTGGGTGCATAAATTCTGCTTCTATATTGTCTCCCATATGCTTGAGTGTAAGATGAGAGTGAGGCTAATACAACCCCACAACTAGCAGATGTATCATGAAGTACAGAGTTACTTTAAGCTCAATTGATGATAAATGGTGATAAGCCTTAAAAAAATACAGGAAGCTGAAAACAAAGAAGAAATAATGATGTTTGACAATTTTTTATATAAATAAGATAGCAACAATATAAATGAGGCTGATTTATTTAGGATACCACTGTAGTCACACAACATTTACAGCTCCAAACACATCAACCAAACCTGAAAACACAGACACAAAACAATTGAACCTTGTCCATTAATTATGTATCAATTGAAAGAAAAAAAGTCATAAAAAAATAAAAGCAGACCTATGCTCCATGTGGCAGTTTTATTAGTTAGTTAATCACCCACCATATGCGCTGCCAAAGAAAATGATAATAGGCTACCACTGCTAACTATAAAAGTATGCTATGAATTATCATTTATAGTCTTGTTAACCAAATTAGTAAACTCAACATAACTGGGTCATGATTGTAGGAAATGAGGCTGAGAGTTTACAAACATCTTTTACAGAATGGGAGTATTATAGAGCCCCCTGATACCTCAAGACTAGTGACACCTAGAGCCAGTGCTGCAACCTGAGTTATAGAAGTATCTGTTCATCAAGGTGGGGCTTTTAGGAATGAGCTGGATAAAAATTGTAGCCTAGTAGGCCACTCCTGTTAGGCAAAATTATTTTTCAGAAGTCCACTCCAAATATCCCAAAGCATGTTAAGTTGCATAATCCTCCACCTTTATTAGAAAACCAACTCCATTAAGCAGCCCTGGGTTTTTTGTGTCTGAATGATTATGCACATTCAAAGATTCTTCTTACCAACAGGCTCCTTATATGTTTGACTTTACAATGAAATCTGTCTCACATGATGAATATCTCAAGACTGATAAAAGTCAATTGCTTAATGGAGTTGGTTTTCTAATAAAGGACTGAACTGATTGGGGTCACATTAAGATGATCTTTTGAGAGAAGAGGTTGACAATGAGACTACTTTGCTTTACCAGGTTGCATTGTAACTTTAGCCTGCTTAGTGAGCCTCATCTGTCACTTGCTGTTTACCACTTCCTTCTAGCTCTTCTAGATGCAGAAATTTTCTACTAGGTGACCAATCCTGCAATCCTTTCCCACTATATATTTTTACCTTCCCAAGTTTTGTCTTCAGTGGAATAAACCACATACACCCTAAACTAAAAATGTAAAACCAAAACTGGACAAAGATATAACAAAACAAAACACAATTAGGAGTACATAGTACTTAACACTTTTGAAGCACTTTATATTTTTTAATTAAACCTATCCTAATTAAACCTACTTCAGCTGTAAGCTCTTTGGGGAAGAGATTGTCTTTTTGTTCTGTGTTTGTACAGCCCGTAGAAAAATGGGCACAACTGGGGTGTGTAGGTTCTACCATAAGAAAAATATCCATACCCTGGTGCAGTAAATAGCATCTCCATTTTAAATATGGGTGGTGGGGGGGAATGAGACATACAGGTTAAATGACTTGCCCAAAGCCACACATTGTGACAGTGGCAGAGTGTAAGTCAGAACTCAATGAGTTCCTGACTCCCAGCTGTGGGCGTATACCTTTAAACCATGCTACCTCTCTGTAACTTCAAGGCCACTTTATTACACTTCAGCAAGACAAAACACAAAAGAAAAGAACAGAACATTTTCTTTATCTAGTCTGCTGCTGGGATATTAAAATTGAAGTCCCTGCATTCTTTTAGACTGTTTGGAAGAGATGGTCCTGGTGGGAGTTAAGTCCTGTCATGGCACTTTTCAGAGACTAAAGGATAACACTGATCAACAAGAGAATGCTTCCTGGCAAGAATTCTCTCTCCTAACTCGCTGATGTCCAGGACTATATATGAGCCTAATGGTTAAATATTTGTATATACAGTCACTTCTAACAATAGCTATGTAATGCACTTTTATTATATTGTATATAGGTTCTTACACCATACTTATCACCCTATTGCCTGAGCATTGTCTAGTAATGCATTAAGCAATGTGACTAACATCTGTCATATGTTTGTTCTCTAATCCCTTCCTCATCCTCTGTACAAACTGAGAGTGCAACACAAGCAAAGTTGGGATGGCAGTACAGAGAAACCTTAGGGAAATACACTATCAGCAGAATCCTTCTGTAAACCTTATACTTTGTAATATACAAAAAAACCTGTGAAACTAGAACTGTTAAATAACCATACTGGATCTGCCAAACAAGATGCATTTTCCCATTCCATCAAGAGCCTATCGCTCTTTGGAAATTAACAGCAGCAGCTCAAAGATATTCTGCATAAAACATTTCAAAACATATTTTATAAAATCAGATAATTCTTTTTTTCCAAAGAACAGAGTTACAATGTACTACACTTTACATGATTCACTGAACAAGCTTGCATTCAGAGTTTATGGAATTGCTAAGCACCACTTTCTTAGTCAATTCTGCCACCTAGCTCACATTGGAAAAGCTAGTCCTACTGCATAGGACTACAGAAATTCAGTTTTTATCTAATTTAGGATTCAAATTCACAAATAACCCACCCAGAATGCGTCAAACACTTAATTAAACACAGGTAACACAGTATATTAAAAAGAAAATGCATTCACACCAAAGATATTAAAAGAAAGTTGCTGTGCATAGAAAAACCTGTCACTTTTAAATGAACTTTAATTCTGATTGATTCAACATACAGCAAATCATTTTGCTTCATTTAATCCCTTAACCATAGTTAATGTTTTAAAATATTCCAAGGGATTTTAATTTTCCATGTAGGAAGAAAAAATATCTTGCCCAATCTAAATCTAAAATAAACACATTCTCCTATGGAAAGTAATAAACACATTCTCCTATGGGAAGTAATACTTTAAATTCACTGACGTTCTCTTAACAAAAACAACATAAAATAAAATAAAAATAAAGCCATATTATGCTTTGAGTGACCCAGAGTAATGCTTACGGAAGTTGTGTTGGGATCTAGTAGTACTGAATGTGAATTAGATGGTATTGGTGGTGTTTTTAATAGTGGTGTTAGTTTTCGGGGACAAGGATTGTGTCTTAAAGGTGTCATACACAGAATTGCTGCTAAGAAACATTTTTATTACCTGGCCCCAAGCTACATGACATTCACTTAGGTCACAAAAGGTTATATACCTGTCACAGCAATGGATGCTGTTACACTTTTTTGTGCACTGGCTAGCACACCAGAGCCCGGGCTAGCAGTTAATATTAAATAATTTGCTGAACAATATTCATTCTGCTCTAATTTAGAGTTTGGTTTATAAGTTAGGTGTCAGATTTTAAGGCCCCAGTCATGCCATGTTAGTTATATTGTAGTCTCTATGTAATTAAAAAATAATAGCATTTTGCCTCTTAATAGCACCTTCCATCTGAGGACCTCAAAGCACTTAAAAAAATTTATTCCTGTTTTACAGATGCTCTCCCTCTGTCTATTACTCCTCTCATTTATTCACTCTCTTCATCCTCTCCTCTCCACACCACCTCCTTTTGTCCCCTCAGTCCTGGTACAGTTTAGTACTCACCTTTCATCTGGGATGGCAAGCAGTGTTGAGACTTAGACCCCAACTTGCACTGTACCTGTGGGCTTGTCTACACTAAATGCTGTAGCAGCACAGCTGCGCCATTGCAGCGCTCGAGTGCAGACACTACCTACACTGACAGGACGGGTTTTCCTTTTGGCACAGTTAATCCATCTCCCCAAGAGTTGGTAGATAGGTTGATGGAGGAATTCTTCCAGTGACCTAGCACTGTCTACACGGTGACTTCGGTTGGCTTAACAATGTCACTCAGGGTGTGGATTTTTCACACCCCTGATCAACGTAGTTAAATCCAACTAATTTTCTAATGTAGCCCACACCTGTGTAAATAGGATGATGGTGAGAGGAAACACACTCACAACGATGCCCAGAGTCAAAGTAACTCACTGCCATTAAGTCAATTTGACTGTGTATGGGGGAAGGCTGGCTTATGCGGAGAAAGGGAACTACTAGGAAGCCTCATTCGGGGATGGCAACATGGGTCAGGATTGGTGTGGGAGTGATCCTTAACACGTGTATCCAGCTAGCCTGCTATCAGTTACACAAGTTCATCAGGCCAGTGTCCGGTTCTTTCAGGTGTCCAGTCTGTAGGATTTATTAAACAAATGAACAACCAAGCAAAACCAAACCAAACAACTCTGGGTGCCAAATCCCCAGTAGAACTGGTGTAGTTATGCTGACTTCAGTGGAGCTCCAGCGATTTACACCAGCTGGAGATGTGACCTTGTGTTATTGCAAATTCAAATGAGGCGCCAGTAGAGGCTCCCAAAACATTTTGTTTTGTTTTCATAAGACAAAAGCTTTATGAAGAGTGAAGATTACCAGCACAATTGTTATTTTAAAAAACAAAAGGCTCTCCCCCACTCCCTTGTTTGTTTTATAAGGGGATACAACTTGCTCGTCATAGAAAACAGATGCCTCTTTTTTTTCCTATTGGGGAAAAACTGTAAATGCTGATTTCCACTGCAATAATAGGGGGACAATAATTTGGCAGGTCCTTAATCCATAATGTAGCACAGTCATTTTTGGTCCATTGTGTCAGTTCTTACAATCTTTCAAGATAATTGCTTCCCCCAACCCTTCAAAATAGTATCCAAAAGAAGAAAGTAAGGACCCATGTTACTCCAAAGCAATTTAATCAGAGCAGAATCAGAGCCTAAAGGAGGGGGTGGGGCACAAAATCAAAATTCAAACTATAGAAATAAGTACAGGTCTGTCTCATCTTATGCTGGGGTTACGTTCCGCAGTCAGCGCCTAAAGCGAAAATCGCGTATAGTCAAAATTACATTGAGTGTAATGGCGGGCGGAATCGCCCGCACTACAGAAACAGTATTTAAATTGTTGTTTTTCTCTTTTTTTTTTTTTTTTTTTTGCCGACCGCGTAAAGCTGAAATCGCGCATGTTAAATGCGCCTAAGATGCGACAGGCCTGTAAACTCAAAGTTTATCTAGAAAGTCCATTTTTCATACATTTTGCGTGCTTCGGTATTGCATATCTCTGTGTAATCTTTGCACTTTGTACACACAGTAACTGCTCCGTTATTCTCCCAGTCCCTACCCCCTGGCTATACCCTTCATCTTCCAAACCATCTGACAATACATATAGTGGGCCAGATTATCATCACAGCTGGAGATGGGTAAATGAGGAATAACTGCAGTGGCCTCCTTATACTAGTGTAAATGTAAGAAAAATCTGTTCCATTATCACCATAACACCAAGTCCAGTTAGATAAAGATTTGTATGGTAATATAAGGTGTGATGAACAATACAAAACCTTTGAGTGCATCATAAGAAGCTTTGTCTGAATTTAGATACTGTCCATTATATCATGCATGCTGTATGCCTGCATACACCCATAAACCTATCATATGTACCATTATGTGGAATAAGTTATGGATGGTGTTTCAGCCTAAACTCAATATTACCCCGCTTTTGTAGCTATCCCTGATGTAAGTAAAACTGTGTGTGTGTGTGCGTGCGTGTGCGTGTGTGAGAGAGAGCGAGAGATTCTGTATGAGAGAACAAGATCATATTTAATATACAGTTCCCATGGAAAGTGCTATTTTTAATGCAGGCTTACAACGAAAGCGTCTTTCTCAGATAAAACAAATGAATCTTCAATTGTAAATATATAGATATTGTCAGGTTTCAGGCTTGCTTTCAGCCTAACAAGTGCACAGCCATGAGATCCCAAGCTTTCCAGTCGAGACTGGAGGGGCTTATTTGCAAGAGTTCAGCTCTCTGGTGAACAGCTTGCCAAAGTTGTAAGATAGATACACATATGCAAGTTATAGTAAATGTCAGGGCCATTGGGAAAACCTGTCTAGCTTGCTATGTTGTTGAAACAAGTAAGCCTTTACAAGTTCACCACCCAAAACCAAACAAATTCAGCTTTGGAAGCCCTGGGACCTATTAACCCACTTAAAGAAAAAGTCATCTCCTTTCTTCCAAGGCTATATGTATGTCATAGAATAGCAACATAACTTTCATATTGGAAAACCAGGAAAATGATTCATCCACTCAAATTAACAGTGATAAAATTTCAGCATGGCTTATTCTTCAAATGTCACTAACTGCCAACAATATTTTCGTAAGCAAGTTTGAAGAGTCTGCTTCACCCAAAAGGTGGCCTTCCTGGTTCTAAGGAGTCAAGAGTAACGTGCTTACATTGCCCTAGGGGTGGGAGTAGGAAAATACCAGGGAGTACCCAAGAAGCTTCATCAAAGATGAAGTTAAGAGGAGATTTGTTTTGGCTACAAATGTTGCACAGCAGCTGAGGAAATTATGGACTGAAACACATTATGGTTGGTACCAAATGAAAATTTATCAAACCAGTTTACTAGCTCTATGGCCTGAAAGCAGCTGCATCACATGAAACAGACATCGAAAGGCTGGAGGCAGTAGAGATGAGAGTTCTTCAAAAGATGGCAGGTGTAAATTAGAATAATTTGAAATCAAATGAAGAAGTTAGAAGGAGAGTAGGATATGAAATCAGGAAGGATTGTCTGCAATCGAAAAGATTACAATGGTTGGGACACTTCTGATAATTCATGCTCCTCCTTATGATTTCCTTCCCAAGCAGAAACATGCCTTGCCATCCACAATGTTCCCCTGCTTCTTTGCAACTGATTTGGAAGGGTAAAGCAGGTCAGGTTATTTTTTCTGCTGGGTCTGGAAATGGCACGTTCCAGTTGAACTGTGATTATTTTGTAAAATAATCATTACAATTGTTTAATATCCTAAATCAGAAATAATGTGTATGCAAGTTTAAAAATGACTAACTTGTTTGCATTTAAATGAAATATATTTGAAAAATCAGTTCCAACCACAGGAAAGAAGATGGAGATCTACTTTCTGGTTAATGAGAAAGCCAGGAAATCGGACACCCATAACATGGTGAAAGTATGCTTAAAATTTATATAATATCACATAACAGGACAAAATGCCCTGAAACAGGTTGACACATTCACAAGTTATTTCTCAAGTACAGTTAATAAGAATTTTGGATATCTCTGCCATCCACTGAAAACACAGTATACAGATAACAACCCTCTAGAGTCCTTAGTGAAATAGCAAAACAAACCATTCCAGTAACACATACAAGCAAGTCAAGTACTGATATATATATATATATATATTTAACTACTTGAAATTCACAAAGCTGAAGAAAAGATCCAGGTTTCCACAAAAGAACAGTAATGTCTAGAGTCTGAAATAAACATGTTTCTTTAAAGCTCAAGACTCACTGCGGATAAAAACCCATTTATGGCATCATATATAGATTTTTTTAAAGAAACCTATCAACCAACCAACCAACAAAACACACACCTAATGAAATAACATTCTACAGACAAGCTCACTAATAAGGTGTGCAGTATACTGCATATGATAACCCATAAATTTATTTTAAAGGCCTTTAAGCTTCTGGTAAGAAAGATGAGCAAATATTATTATTTGGCAAACATAGCTATTTATCTTTTTGTAATGCCCTTCCCCTTTATATTTCAAAAAGTAAGTAGATCTTTAAAAAAAATCCTGGTGGCTGAGGAGAAATATGAATGCTTTAATACAAAATATAAATATATTAGAATCAATGTGGTTTCTGAATTTTTAGAACATTTATTACAAAACCTTCAAAAGCCCTTTATGGAAATAATCATTCTTGAAACTTTAAATATCACTGTGACTATATTTAACATTATTGATTAAATTACATTCAGAATTGAATGTACAATATTAAAATGTATTAATGTGTTATGATACAAAAGATTGTTAAAGTATTCTGTGATCTCAGAGTATCAATATATAATATGAAGGCTCTGTCAGTTTCCCCTAAGTTACATAGGGGAAAGTAGGTGGACTACACTTATGAGATATGTGGGACTTTTAATTACTTTTGTTACAGATTTTTTAAATGAGAGAAATAAAGCTACAATATAACAGAGTGGATGGTTGTCAAGGAGGGATGGGAAAGATTAAGCTAATTTTAGTTATTAATAGGAAAAATCAGGGGACACTACTTTAATTATCACTGAGTTGTTTGTCACAAAGTAGTGAGAAAACAAAGCAAAAAATGAATGGCTTAAAAACTTTATTCCTTACACTGAACACACGTATAGCCAAGTTTGTTTAAAAACAAAACAACCCAGAGTTCACAAAACTAAAATCAGTTTCAGGAACACTTATAAAAAATAACTTTCTTCTATACATACAAAACTATTTGCAGGATTAATCATGTATGTGTGTGTACAGGCACATACCCATAGAATCATACATACTTGGCCTGTGAAATTAGAGTTCTTTCAGCAGAACAAAAAATTGGTTATTTCACTGTGTAAAAATATGCTTCAATGTGAAATGGTGACATTTTTGTGTAGAGTTTAAATTCTTGTTCCAGAACAAATTGGCAACATACAGATCACCAGCCAAACATCAGCACTTACTAATGGTAACCATGTAGTCATATATGAGATACCACAGTTTCCCCTATACTCAGAACAGGACATTATTTATGAAATCAGAGTACTGATAGGTGCAAGCAGGCTGGAAGATTTGGCTAGAGTGATGTCTGCACCCTGGTTGAGGGAACATGTCCAGTGTTGGTGGCCATGTGCTCAATCTTGTGCCCTGATTCTGCAAATAGATATGCATGTGAGAAACTTTATCCATACACGGGGAACAAATATATAATACTGGGCTCTTCAATCTATCAGGGAAAGGTGTAACGATCCAATGACTATATGTCAAAGCTAGACAAATTCATATGGGAAATAAGGCATAACATTTTAACAATGAAAGTAATTGGCCATTGAAACAACTTACCCAGGGCCATGGCGAATTCTCCATCAATGATAATTTTAAATCAAGATTGGATGTTTTTCGAAAAGACATGCTGCTCTAGCAATTATTTTGGGGGAACTTCAATGGCCTGTATATAATCTATGCACACAAGTAGTCCCATTGTACTCAGAGAACTAGGACTTCTACCATGTATAAGTGTTTGCAGAATCAGGGCCTTCTGAGTTTTATTAAATCCACGGTTTTCTTTGGAAGATCTTGTAGCAGCTGTGGCCAAAATGGCCACCCGTCTCCCCGCTTCCCCTGCCATCCTCATGTGACTAGGAGGGTGCAAACTTTTCTTTCCAAAACAGACATTGATACCAACATATATTATTATTATTATTATTAATAAGAATTATTTGTATTACCACAGAACCTACAAAATCCAGTTCATGGACCCTGACCCCATTAGGATAGGTGAGCTAGATTACACTAATAAGCTGCACATGAGGCTGTACTTTGGGATCACTCAGATACTCAAACTAGTGCTGAATGCAGTCATCTCCCTGACAAACTGTGTACAAAGCAAGGAACATATAACACAATTTCTCTGAGTACTGCACTGCCTTCCAGTATGTTTAAGGTATTGGTTTTAACCTACAAAGCCCTAAATGGTTTGAGAAACAGTAAACTGAAGGACTGCCTCCCACCTTGTGCCATATAACAATTCTGACCAGCAAAGTTACATGAGCTGAAGTACCTTAGATTTAAATGAGGAGGTGGTACTCGCAAGGTACTGTCTATCCAAAGTCCTTAATTCTGGAATTTGTTTTCCTCCTCGTGCCAGAATTCAAACCTATTAACCTTCCTGATGTAACACACTTTGCAAAGCCCATCTTTTCTCATAGACAGTTAGGGACACATTTAGGAACTAGACGGGGGTCTTCTGGCCTATTTGCCTGGAGCTTATTTTTGTGTGGAATTCTATTATGTGGAGATTTAGTAATAGCAGAATAGTGGAAACATTTTAGATTGTCTAAATGTGTGTTTTTAATATTGTGAAGTGCCTAGCACCTTGGATAGGTACCAGACATGGATAGAAACTAAATAAATGAAATATATTTGCCTACACGTAAACTTAGAAGAACTATGACTCTTAATGTGACAATTGTACTTGAGAATGCATGAAAATATCAGGTTTCACAAATGAAAACACTATTTGATATTGATAATTTTGTATAAGTGAAACTGGAAACAACCTGGGGACTTTGTAAGACCATATATGAGCTTTGGGAAAGACAAACATTTTGCTCCTCAGAATAATGGGAAACAGGTTCAGTTTGCACGTTCATGATCCCTATAATGACTGATGGTGCAGTGCTGCAGATGATACAGTTACTTGTCCCTTACTGGCAGAAGAGGATATAAGATTTTCATGAAACACTTACAAATTCTGTGTCATAGGCAACCAGGGGAGCACAGCTGCAAGCTTCCCCAAAACCTAGGATATGGCAAAGACTCTAACAGACATTAGATGTATAGGGTTAAATTATAAATAAATTCACAGAGAATTATGGGCCTGATTGGGCCAATATGCTACTCCCATTTGCACTATTCAAGCAGCACAAAGTGGCTGTATTTGGGCCCGAGTCAGCCAGTGGAAAATTTCCCTTGCATAGGAGAATATTTTATTTTTGTAAAATCACCAGAGATGGCAAAGTCAACCCCACACTCAGAGCAAGCGGCATGTCAAGAGACAGAGGGGACAGACTAGGGACATGATAGAGTAGAAAACATCAACGGATATCCTCTGATGGCACAAGTTCACTTAGGGAAGAAGCTGTCTAAAATGGCTGACAAGACATTCTATGTCGCTGCAATGAGAAAACAGCAAAACAATTTTGAATATTACAGCATCTGATTAGACGCGGTGCTTAGAGTGAAAAAGTTTGTAGTTTTAACATTAAAATGAGATTAAAAGAAATTTGTACCATTCCTTATTTTCATTTGCAGTTATTGTAAAGTGAATGAATTCATGCTATACTATTTTCTTCCCTTGCTACAATCTTTGTCATAAGAATGTAGTACCAAAATTGCCTTCAGTACTCTGAAAGAAAATATGGAACTATGCTACTGGGTTACAGTTAAAATGCTGTAAATGGAGAGTCCGCCACCCCCACCCCTTCATTTTACAAACTCAGCTGTGTAAGGGAACAAAAGAGAACAACAAACAGCACATCAAAATATTGAATTTGAATTTTCCATATGTTCAAGTAATACAACACCGCTATATTTCACCAACTGCATTATGTAATAAAATTCTAATACTAGTTGTGACAAATGACTTTAATGAGACTAGAAAATGGCATGCAATGACGTGAATCCATTTTCTGTGATGGCATCTCTTACCCAATTGATAAATTACAATATATTGTACTTCAAATCCACTTACTGAGCATATTACAATAATAAAATGGGGACTTCTAATTCTACATTTTCCTTAAACTTCTTCCCATTTTCTAAGTCTATTGCTCAAAGACACCTTCTTTATATGAACCCCAAGCTATGTTTAGTGCTTGTTCTTTTTTTTTTTCTTTTTTTTTGCATGTGGGGGGGAAGCCTTTGGTTTCACATTGCTCCACTTAATGCACAAGTTTACATCTACTTACACCATTATGTACATGACATTAATTGCAAGGCATAGTATTTTCTGATGCACCTCCCATACATTTCCATGTGATTTGAGTTTGGCACAAGTGCTCTGAACCCCAGAAGCTGGGTTCATTCAGATTCAACACACTTCTACCAGCCTTAACAAAAATGCAATGTACAAATATTCTGAAACATAACACCATCTAGCAGTTTGCATAAAATTTCTTTTGATTCCATAGCAACACCATATTCTAACTACGTTGTGCATGGGCTACAACCTTCTATTTACCCTAAATTCATTTTCAAATTGAAATAGTATCTCGTATTACACATGTTTTCAGTGATAGAGTTTGTCCTATGAATTCATTTAATACCTAAGCATATGGTCCAGCTTCCTATTTCCATTGCCCAGTCTACTTCATAGCAGACTGTCACGTAGTGCATATGCATGAGGAAAAGCTTTTCAACATACAAGACTACTGCAGAAAAGATGATCAGCTGAGTTTCCTTCCATTAACCTACACTGATGAGAACACTATACTGTCCATGTAATTTCACTTACACACATTTAATGACACTGAAGCCTTTGAATATTTAGTGGTATAATCAAATGTATTAGGATTAAATGCAAGGACTCACCATGAATTTCTCTCTACCCCAAACAGTCTTTCAGACAGACATAAGTAAGCTGTTTCACTATGTAATCTAATGCATATATAGTTTGCCACAATAATAAAGTAAGCTGTGTGCCACATAAACATAGCTTTGTATATCTGAACTCTGATTTAATGAAAAAACAACTGGATCTCCCTGCAGTTTTTCAGCTGACATCAAGATGCTTTGACCTTGAAGGATAATATTGACAAAATGCTAATAAATACACAATATGTCATTATAGTGTACACTTTGGGAGACCTGACTCTCTCTGAATTCTAGCCTGTTGTCTGCTTGCAACTTGCTGTATTTTCTGAGAAACATTTTGAGTGTTCTGGGCTGCCTTCTTCAGAAAAAGAACTGTGCGGTTCACTCCCATCTGGAGTCCACACACACCTACTTATATCAGATATAATCACACCATGTATATTTGTTGAGTGTAATATAGCCTTTTTCCATGTTAAATGTAACTGCTTGCTGGTCCAACTTTCCTTTCTCTTATACTTGCTAGCACTTTGCCCTTGAGATACAGATAGTGAAGAATATATAAGCAGTGCTAAGTCTAGTTCACCATCATTATTATCAAGTCTGGAAATGAAAAGGGGACAAGTGCCTTCAGAACTATGATAAATTAGCTTTCTCTTAGGTGTATTCTTAGCTTACAATGGCAAAATAAAATACCACAAAGAATTTTTACATCTATCTATCTATCTATTCACACACACACACACACACACCCAGTGGGTATCTGTTTTTGTGTTTATCTGTATTTTGTTTGGGGAAGGTATCTACAGTAGATGCCAAAACAGAATTTGTTGGATCACTGAATAATAATCACTATCCCTCCCTCTCCATAACAAGTTCAGTGACTGAAGCACCCTACTGCTCTCTCTGTCAATCAAGAGACTAACCCACTAGGTAACCAGACAGGAGTCTCCTCTTCTCTCTGTATTTAAGATTCTGGTGAGCACATTATTTAAAACTGGAATTAAAGGGGCCCGTATGGTAGCATGGGGGACTGTAGTGAGCCGGTGTGGCACCCCTCCGTCTCCGACAGGGCCGAGCTTCCTCCAGTCCCAGCGTGGGCGGAGCCACCGGGTCCGGGGCCCGCCCCTCCGAGGTCACGGCCCCGACCCGGAAGTATAAAAGCCCGCCAGCAGAGCTCAGTGAGAGCCAGACCGTCAGAGAGAGCAGACGTCCCGGGCCGAGCTCCCACTTGGGAGACAGCCGCCGGCCGCAAGCCGCCTGCTAACGCCCCGCGCCGGTCAAGCCTCCCTCTTGCCAGGTACCCCGAGGACTGGCCCAGCCTGCCCCGGACCCGTTACCCCGAGGAGGACTGGCCCAGCCTGCCCCGGACCCGTTACCCCGAGGAGGACTGGCCCAGCCTGCCCCGTGCCAGCTACCCTGAGGAGGACTGGCCAAGCTTGCCCCGGACCAGCTGCCCCGAGGAGGAGTCAAGCCTGCCCCGTGCCAGCTATCCTGGGGGAGAGCTGCCAGACCGGCCCCCAAGCCCCGCACCCGAGGAGCCGATGCTGCTGGACTGGCCCGAACCCGGCACCGCCGCCAAGGTAAGCCCCGAGGGGGAACAAGGAAGTAGCCCGGGGGTAGCCGACCCCGGTCAGGCTGCAGAGGCCTGTGAGCCGATGTCAGTGTGTTTCGGTCAGGATACCCCACTGACCGGCAGCGACAGTAATCGCTGCTAGGGCCCCGGGCTGGGACGCAGTGGAGTGGGTGGGCCTGCGTCCCCCCCTGCCACCCTCACTCACAGGTGGCAGGCTTCCCCCTCACCCAACGCTTAGGTAGGAACCTGGGCCAGATTAAACTGCCTGTTTGCTCAACCCCTGCCCCAAAGGGCTTGAGCTGTGACTGTTTGTGCCCCGCCCTGCCCCAGGGCCTGGGCCCCTTGACTGCTTGAGCTGTGACTGTTGGTGCCCCGCCCTGACCCAGGGCCTGGGCCCCTTAACTGCTTGTTTGCTCAACCCCTGCCCCAAAGGGCTTGAGCTGTGACTGTTTCTGCCCCGCCCTAATCCAGGGCCTGGGCTTGCTTGGACGGTTAGTTCGCGCTCAGCCCCTACCTAAGGACCTGAGATCCTGAACTGTAAGCCGGTCAGCCCTTGCGTAAAGGGACCTGAGGTTAGACTGTCTGCAATTTAGTGAGCCGGTGTGGCACCCCTCCATCTCGGAGGGTAGAGCTCAACCCTACTACAGGGACATACTTACTTACATCTTAAATTTTAGCTACACAATTGGAGGATCAACATGATTTGATAGTTGTGTTCTTTAATAGTACCAATGACTTTTTCAGGTTGGCATGAAGCGGTGATCTACATATAACAGAAGAGATTTTCACCGACAGAGCAGTTCATTAGTGCAAATTGACTCCTCAAGTATAGGCTTATAACCTTGATGTTAAAAATCTACGGATCCACTGACACCTGACAATAAACACATTAATAACTGTGGCTAGTTCTGTCTCTTCTTACCCTTTGCAGCTATTCAGGCAATCCAACAACAGCAGGAAAAGAGGCATACAGTGAATGTCTTCCATTAACTAAAATGCAAAACTACAGTACACAAAATACAGTGGGAATGTTGGGAAGAGATTGCAGGACTCCTGACTTCCAGCACACAGGTCTAACCACTAAACCTCTCAAAGATCAACTATCTGAGAAAGACTGGCAAGCAAGGCAGTTGCCAAAGAACTACTAAGTGCCTATAGGCCTTCAAAGTCATTCAATATTAGTAAAAGGTTTGATTGAAGACATAAACACCAAGTTAACAAGAAAAAGATGTTGACTTTGTGCTACATATGTCAGTTATTTTCAACAATAAAATTAGCATACATTTTTGAAGTTATATTTTTGTCAGACACAATCAAATTCAGCTAGCAAAGTGCGTTTGAGAAGCACATTATTCCTACCTTAGACAGCTGTATGGCTAACTAAATGAAGAAAGATAAGAGTAGTAACATTGGGTGGCTTCCAAAGTCTTATACATCACAGAAGACCTTCAGTCATTTGTGGTGCCTAAAACTTTTTGGCTGGAGAACAGTAAAATATGTCTCACACTGGGACCAATTTATAACTTATGTCACTGAGTTTTAACCTCATAAAAACATTTTTCAAAAGAAATACTACAGCACACAGGAAGCAAATACTAAGAATTTGCCCAATATGATTTCAAAAAGCTGAGAAAGAACAGGGTTTATAAGAGACATCTACTCATAGGAACACAGCTGAAACCATTATAATGTTCAGCACATATGTACGTATATAAAAATACTAAATTTTTTCTTACATTATTTAAATGAATAAGGCACTGTAGATTCTTTTTTTTCCCTAATATTCATCAATCCTGCTTACATATGTTTTCATGTTTTTTTGTTACAGATGACAATTTTGGGTCATCGATGCATTTATAGAGTTTCATGTTTTTAACCAGTTGGTTCATAGATTCCAAAGCCAGGAGGGACCATTGTGATTACCTAGTCCGACCTCCTGTATAACACAGACCATAGAAATTCCCCAATGTAATTCCTAGAGCACATGTTTTAGAAAAAACACATTCAATCTTGATTAAAAAATTGTCAAGGGTGGAAAATCCTCCATGGCATGTACAGTAAATATAGACTCTGACCAAAACCTGCATTTAACAGGCAGGTTGAAAGTTAAAAATAACAAAACTAAACAAAAACAGTATCTCAATAGTTAACAATTTCAAGCAGTCTTACTTGATGAGATATTTAGTAGTATTAAACTGGTACAGTATTTTAGAACATAGTCCTCCATTAGCTTGATGAAAAGGATGGAACAAATACTACAGTTAACCATGGATTTGTCACCTCAAGGCTGGATTTCTGCAATGCACTCTACTCTAAGACAATTCAGAAACTTAACCTAGTACAGAATGCAGTTCTTATTAAGCAGTGTTTCACACAGACAAAACGCTACACTATTACACACTTGGGAGTATAACTACCGTATACTGAGGACTACTGTACATGTGATTTGTGACCTCAGCCAAATCTAATGTATTAACTATCAGCCAGGTTTAAAATGATGAATATCACCGTAAAATTAATATAGCATACTGAGTACATATGCACACAGACATATACATCTTGATGTAGAAAAAAAAAGAGCTATATCATGTACCCATTGAAGTCAATAGCATCTTTGCCATTGACTTAAGTGAGAGCATTATTATGCCTGTAATAATGCCTTCATATAAAGTTTCTTAAACATCTTGACCTCCAAAAGCAAACATTAAAAATAACCTAATCTGTTTACCTGTGGATGAATGAAACCTAATTATATAAATTACAGTGATTAATACCTAGGTATTGCAAAGTGGAACTGAACTCTTATTGATATTTAAAGGGTCACCAATATCTTAAATGTCAAGCTACTATAACAATTTTTGTTTTATCATTTGCTATTGTTTTAAGTATCAAATGTGATCACTTTAGCTGAAAAAAATTAGAGAAAAAAGTCTTATTTTTATTCCTCCCCCTCCCACTTTGTGCCTTTGACAGCACTTTATGTATAGTCAGTTTTACTGTTTCTCCTATACAGTCAGCTTCCATTATTGTTTGTATAGGGGTCTGACACAGCAAATAAGGGAGAGAAATTTAAAAACAAAAAGAATATAAGAATATGTAAACAACAAAAAAACTGGCTCTGAGACATATTTAGTATCTTATGTGAAAAGGGGAATATGGTTTTTAATAATCAATTGTCAAGACATTTAGAAATATTCCCAGTTTTATTTAATATAAAACTGAATATTTGTATTTGAGATCCCACATTGCATGTCACCCATATAGAGACAACAATTGACAAATGCACTTCCAACAGAGTAAGACTACCAAGACTATTGCTCACATAGTGGTTTTGATAGCAATGACGCCATCCTAAAGACAACACAGTCTCTGGCACTGTGAGCCTCACCCAATATTTAATTAAATTTTGTGACTTACAAGAGCCTGACTGAGGAAAGTACTTTATGCACCTACTTAAGTCTATCCCTATTCAGCAATTTACGTAATCACCTACTTAACTTAAAGCATGTGCTTAATTCCCATTGATTTCAATGACGTGTGTTTAGAATTAACTGTGGGCTTACGTGCTTTGCTGAACAGGGATGCTTTTCTCCATCAGGGTCACAATCAGTGTAACAATACTGATTTCTAAATATATAAGAAAACAGACTAGAGACTTCCTCTGTTGTTCAGACAACAATAGAAATCTTTGGATGGGTGTTTACTTACCTATCTGAAAAGTTCTAAGGTTTGCTGGAATTAAAATACCAATTTGAGCCAAGTGCTTAATCAACCCCCCACCTCCACCAAACAACCGTCTTGTCATGCCTTCTCTATTTTCCAAACTTTTGGAATATACAGCACTAGTAACAAAACTTATCACAGAAATACCATGCATTCATCCTAAGCTTCCACTATAAATAGCTCTAGACAGAGGCAATGAATTGTGAAAGATTTACACCTGAAGGTTTTCAGTGTTGAAGGATATACTCTTCACAGTACATCCTATTATATGGTCACATGTGGACATTTTGTACATAGTACATCTTGAGTAGGCACTGGCCAAAAAAAGGGAGCCTTGACTTATAAAGGCGTGACAGCCTGGAATTCAGCTGAATACAACAGTACACCTATTTTTACTCCACAAGATGTGATGTTCCACAAGCAAATTTACAAAACCCAGAGAGAGTAAGAGTGAGCCTGGTATATAATTTTCAGTGCTACAGAAACTCCATCTGGGCAAAAATATGTGACAAACAGTAGGGAAATATCCTGGGAGAAAAGCGTAGGATAAGGAGAGCAAGAGTGTCCCTCAGGGAATTTGAAATCTGAACCTGCTAAAAGCCAATGGGTTTGTCTTCACTGGTGAAAAAGATGCATTGTTTACCTCAGGGCAACACGCAGTGAACTAGGCACTTTAGTTTACAGACAGGTGAACCACAAGGTAAACAGTCTCTTTCCTCCCTCCAAGTATTTACCTCAACGAGTTTACCACATGATAAAACTAAAGTGCCTGTTCTTCACTGAGGTTTTGCCTAAGGATAACTCATGTGTGTTAGTAATGCTGAGGCACAAATACACTTTTTTTTTAAAGCAGTTAAAACAAGCCCTGTGTTATTTTCTTCTTTTTTATAACTGGCAGCACAGTATGGGTTTGCCTTCACTATCAGTTAGCTAGCCTAACACTAACATATTTTAAAATGTTATTAAAGCTAATGTTAAAAATTATATAGTACACAGGTTAAGAAAAGAGTGTCTGTACATCTGGGTATAGTGTTTAGATTATCCACAAATACAAAGTATGTTTTGAAAGTCATAAGATACATATAGTGCATAATCAACAATAACCCACATTTAGGTGAACACATTTAAGAGTACAGTTTAGATATTAGCATCCAAGTATTCGGGTACATCACTCATGAAAAGTTATACAGAGAGTTGGTTGTGGAAAGCAAATATAGCAATGAGTGAAGATTGTCCCTCAGTGATTGAGAATTTAGGGTAAGTTGTCCATTTAGAAAATACAATCCATGAGGAAAGTATTTCAGATACTTTCCCGACTGCGCTTCTCATCGGCTAGTACACTTGAGTTACTCCATTCCAGCTAGCCTAACTCAAGTGAGAGTGGCCACATTGCAGAACAACACTTGAGATACACAGAGTGATTGGATTAGCACTTAATGAGTTGTTGAAACTTGAACTGCTGCATCCTCACTGCAGTAGGAGCTCAGAGTGTCAGCAGCACTCAACCTTCAATTTACACCACCTAATGGGCCAGCTTAGAGTTTAGAGCACCATTTCACTCAAGCCACAGATGTGTGTGTGTGTGTATGTGTATGTGTATGTGTATGTACAGGAGTCAGATTACAGGGCTATGGTCAAATTATATGTTAAATTAATGACGCAGTGAAGATAAGTCCTAAGAGAGTTAGAGCTTTTATGCACTTCTTGTCACACTAGCAAAACGGACGTAAGAAAACATTCCCTGGAGTGAATAGACTATTTCCCCCCCACCCCCTGAGTTTTCCTTTGAGCTTCTGGGACTGAATGAAACCAAACACTCAAAAAGAATCTATGCAATCCTCCCAAAGTAGGTCTAAACCAGTGCAGCACCACCAGTGGTAGTGACATTGAAAGCATTAGCGTAGACCTCGACCAAAGTTTTTACCTCGATGTATGTTATGGAGCTGATGCTGCCGATCTTGAGAGGAAGCTGGGTGCTAATAGCATCCCTCTAAGATGCTTTTCCTCAGCGGAATTGCTGATAAGCATATTAAGGCATTACTCATGCCACAGACTGGCTGGCTCCCCAAAAGCTGACAAAGGAAGACGCTGCACTTAAGGCTGTGATTTAAATGTCTCCTTTGCTTTTCATTGACAGATCTGTAACCAAAGCCACTTTATAATGAACAAACAAAAAAATCACACATAACTTACTTTCCTCTGAGGTTAAAAACTCATTTATCCCTGACCACAAATGTCATCGAGGCTCATCCCCTTCTGTTGCAGGAGAATGAGAAAGAATTCTCTTGCATCCTTTATATTCCAGTAGTCTGCAGTTGTTCATCTTAAGAAACAACTGGCTTTAGCATCATCCAAATATGGCTGGATCCTTCTGAAATCCTGGTAATTAGGGAAAACATTAGATACAGCTCGCTCCCTGGCTTTGGTTGGGTTCATATACCACTATTCCACATACAAATTCGGAGGAAGCTGTTCGCTCACTGTCCTGTCCAGAAGCAAATTATTATGGTTTTGTTAATGAAAAGAGAATGATCTTGTGATGGGGTGAACAAATCCCTCACAGTAGATGGGGTTCTACTTCAGAGCATATCAGCTGATGCAAAGGCAGAAAGTTAATACCTAACAACAGGCATCCTAACCTCCTCAAAGAGTCTCAGTTGGAAATCTCCAGTGGGGAGGATTGGAATTAGTGGTCAGGTGTGTTAGTGAAGCTGTGAACTGGTGCTACAAGAGAGAGTACAAAGGAGATGAATCTCCAGAAAGGTCTGCAAATGCAGATGGTGTATGACAAAGCAGAACGTGTGGGCCGAAGACCAACACAGCAGAAGTTTTTGCTTTTTACTTTACTAAGGAATACTGGCCCATGACAAGAATAAATGAAAGAAAAGGAGGAATGAGGTACTCATGGATTCATAGACTCCAAGGCCAGAAGGAACCATTGTGGTCATCTACTCTGGCCTCCTGTATAACATATACCATAGGATTTCCCAAAAATAATTCCTAGAGCATATTGTTTAGAAAAAAAATCCTATTTTGATTGAAATATTATCAGTGATGGAGAATCCGCCATGGCCCTCTGCTGCTGCACAGCTGTTAACTGTCACCGTGACCTGGGATAATTCTCTCAGATGGTTAATAGTGTCTAGACAGCTCCTTGGCCAACTGTGGTGGGAAGAAACTGACCTTGGAATGTAGAGAGGGAAGTCTTGGTACAGGAATGAGGGTGCATGAGGCACCCCAAGTCTCCAAACATTAAAATGATAGAAGCTATTGCTTGGCTGCTGGAAGTCTGGACCCAGGGATGGAAATGTACAAGAGATGAGTATCTAGGGATGAATTCATTTCACTTACTAGCTTTTGCTTGAGAGAACTATTGCTATCTAGCGGCCTCCTCTGGTGGTCAGATTGTCATGCCCATCAAATGAACATTCTAAAAAAGAAAATCAGCAGGTTTACCTCATTTTTTTAAAGGGTCAATTTTCTGAACTATAAAGAGATCCCAGTACTTCATTGTCTATTGATTTAAGTCTCCTTTTTGTAAAAATTTGAGGATTGGGATTTTTTTCTTTGTTTCTGTAAGGCAAACACCCATACAATAGAATCATAATTAATCATATTTCCTAGCAGGCACTCACACCTTCCTGTAGCCTTACATTTTATAGTTATTTTAAGTGGTTTTAAATTAAGTCTTGCAACTTCATTTTATGAAAGAGGACTTGAGTCATTCATTCATTCATTCATTCATTCATTCATTCTCTATTGTAATTTTGTTTGACAAGTAGTAAGTAGGAAGAGGTGTCACTTGAGGTTGATACTCACTGACCTATTGACAGCATGGGAACAATGAGAAAGATATTAAGACAACAAGTCATATATTCATCATGGGGAAAATAAAACAAAACAGAAGAAAAGATATTTTTAGAAAGTATATTTTAACTACTTTTGATTAGATTTTGCAGGATGGGCTTCTCTAGAGGGTCAGACCAGAAAGGGCCAGCCATAGGTAAAGGTATATGATAGGCAGATTCAGATCTCATAAACAAACACAATCCACTGAATGCAATGGAGCTGTCTTTGCTTATGTCAGGCCTGAATTTGGTCCGGGATTTTTCTTTAAGTAGTTCCTGGAACAGTCCAGCCCCAAACTACCTTATCATTTTTTAGTCTTTAACACTAAATGGTCCAATCTCAGGTATGGGGAAATGATCTAGAAACGCAAATGACTCCTGAATTATTCTCTCCTCATCTTCAATCCCTTTAAATGAGCTGAGCACCCACAGCTTCTACACCATATTTCTTTTTTCTACCCTTTTCTTTTTAGTTACAAAGGAATTGGCATACTGTACCAGAACAGTAGTCAATCTAGTTCAGTATCTTGTTTCTGACAGCAACCAATACCAGATACTTCATAGGAAGAAAGAAAAAACACTGCAATAGTTATGGAATAACATTCCCACAGGGAAAATTGCTTAACTCCTAACAATTAGAGATTGGCTTATAACCATGAGGGTTTACATCCCTACCACCATTTTTTCACTCTAAGTCTTGTAACTCATGATGTTCATATCATCCATATAAACATCCATTAAAAAAATCCTGTTAATTTCTTGGGCTCAGTGAGGTTCCGAGAAAATACAGTTCCCTATCTGACATGGACCATAGCTACCATATAGCGTTGCTATTAAAATATTCCAGAAAAATAACCCAAATGAGAATATCCTCATTAAGGCATTTTATTACCCTAATAAAACAGTGCATTTTTTGCTCACTTCTGTTTTTAAGGCAGCTAGAGAGCCAGCAAAATCCACACTATCAAGTATAATGTGTGTTTGTGAGAAACACCCTAAACTGAGGGACAATAGCCTGCTATTGTATGATCTCACAGGCTTTTTCCCCACATTTCTAATTACTATGATCATAATGATATCAATAACTTTAAATCAATTTAATTATCAGTATCAGCTAAAACTATATGCTTATCTGTTTCCCCAAAAAGAAGGTCTGATTCTATATTACTAGAAACCAACCCAGTAGCAAAAATATTATCACTCAGCTGGCATTATCGGTTTTACTTTCTGCCAAAAATACTGAAACTCATTATCTATTCTTCAAAAAGCCTAGAACAGTTCTTTGAATATTTCGTTATGGTTACAGGTCCCACATTAATATGAAGACTTAAATAAAAGACAATTATCAATGAAGTTCTCTTTGTCTTCTTTACTACAGTCAGTAAAGAAAGAAATGAGTACATGCTTCAAACAATATCAAAGACACACCATATTACACACGCATGGAATGTGTGGCTGTGGGTGTTAAGCCTTAGCAAGAGAAACACCTGGTAGTACCACTGAAAAAAGTTAAAAGTAGGAGTGCTTCCAATCTGAGCATGTTTGCCACAAAGCAAAACTAATTATTAACAATGCTCCACAGATGTCTTTCAAAATTTATTATAATCATTTATAAAATAATCCTGAAACACCCATGTGAAGTAGTATTAACTATACCCATTTTGTAGTTTTGAAAACTGAGGCATAGTAGGATTAAATGGCTTGCCTAAGGTCAGGGATGAAGTTTTCATGTTGCAGAGATGGCAACAGATCCCACATGTCCTCACTCCCAGACATTTACTTCATACACATGACCATCACAATAGGTTTATAATTTAAAATAATACTAAAATACAGGTACTGTACAACAGAAAACACAAGTCGTTCTAAAACAAAGTGATGATGAGGAAAAAAGGGATGGAGTTTTTAGTATGTCATAGGGAATTGAATTGAACTGAAACGATAGCAAAGTCTATTTTGCTTTTACAGCTGCCAAGTAGCAAATTACAGATATCTCCTGTCCATTAAGCAAACCAAGAAAGGGAGGGTTTCTTTGTTTTCTTTTATATTACCATAAATGTCAGTTAATGATTCCTTCCAGTTATCTACTATTGGATTATCCGCTAACCAGCAACAGCGGCTGCCCAATCATTGAGACCACTGGGAAGTCATTTAGGTAAAGAGCAGGAAACCTAAAGAAGAATCCAGAGGTAATTACTTTCATACACAATAGAAAATGTAACACCCACAGACTCCAACCATAAAAACAATTAAGAACTTGTTATTTATAAATGAAACAAATGAATTATACATTAATATTGAGATGATATGATAGACATTGTGAGGTTGAGAGCAAGAGCTAATTCTGTCAGTAATCATCCAAAAATGCTTAAATAGGAAAGGTTTTCTAGGACTGGCAACAATATATTAAAATAAAAAAGACAACTAAAAAGTCCCCATTCTAAAAAAGAAAAAAAGTTGCTTAAAAACACACCCTTGTCTGACCAGAACCATCTTTATTAGCATTTGTACATAAAGAACAATATATTAAGTGTTTAACTTCACCAATTATAATAATAAAATCCAGCTTTCCTTAATATGGATGAACATGTGTGCCTGGCAGGAAAGAGAACAAATGGCTTTCTTTTAATTATTTGAGTTTTAAAATACCTGAAAATACAGTCTACAACTGAAAAGATGGAATAAGTGCAACGAGGCCTTCAGAATAATTATGTGCTGTTAATTGAAAAATGTTAATCATGTCATATTAGGAGGAAGACAGGGTTAAATTGGTAAAATTTCAATTCACTTAGGCCTTATCTCTTGTTGGAATGAACCAGATGATTAATCCTTAATATTCTTCAGGGATACAGAGAACATCAGCAATTAAATTAACAACTACAAAGTTTATGCTCAGAGATTCAAAAATGAAAGACAGAAACACTTTAATTTTTCACAAGTTGTTACCTTAATTATCTTCTTATTGCTTCTGTCTCTTCTCCCTCATTACAAAAACACACCCCTTAGTATTCATGGATCCCTTTAATTTGCTATAGCTTGGCAACTATGTAAGAAATGTCATCTGAGCTGCAAAAGTCATAAATCTTACTTTGTGCATGCTCATTGAAAATAAATTGTTCTGCTGTACCTAGTCCCAGTCTTCATACTGCAAAGTGCTGACAAATTTCTATTTCCCTACAATCAGTAACGTCCATCAAATCGGGGGGCAGAAAGTCTTTTTTCTAGCATGCAAAGAACAGTGAAGTTTATTTTATGAATACACACACACACTGCAAACTAGTGTTTACTATGCTGAGCTGTATAAAAAATGTGACCATTAGGAGATGTTTCTCCTGTGAAACCTATTAAGATTGTGACACAATATCTTTCTGCCTCAAAAAAGCACCATGATAAATTTGAGTCAAAATTTGGAAATCACTATGCATTTCCCCCTACTTTGTGGGGGGAAAAGTGATTATATTACAAAGCATTCCAGTAGATAATGTACATGTGAAGATACATTAACTGACATTTAAATAGAACCTGTGTAACTGGAAAAGCAAACAAGAAAATGCAGAACTGGAAGTCTGCTTGGGTTCATTTCTTTAAGGAGCTATACTACTATTCCAAATTATAAAAAAGAAAAAAGTGGACTGGGTTACAGAATATGTGGAAACTTGTTATCAGTAATTGACTACATCACACATTGAATGATTTCAACAGTAATCACTGTCAAAATAAATACTCTCATAGGTCGAATGCAAAAAATCTATGTTTGTGAAACATTAGGATTTGACATTGTCATCACTGGGTCTGCTTTCAAAATTACCAATGTTTCAAAGTAAAATGTCATATCCCTGGAGGGTGCCCTCACAACAAATTATTAACCAAGCTCTATTGATCTTCACCCAAATGGCAAAAATCTCAATAAATTTCATCTGGACCTCTACTGAAGCAACAAAATGCATTACACCCACCTACTGACTACAATTTTTATTATTGCTATTGTATTTGCAGGGCAGTCAATTTTATACAGCATAACAAACTGTCAAGTGCTAAAGTGATTTCCTCTATTACTAAGGTCCATGTATTAAATTTAGTGAAGCACAATATCAAACTTCAAATATTCTAAGGTTTAGAATTGAATGCAGCTGAGGCTAATGTTATGAACCTGACAAATACACTGACATATTAAGTAGCAGATCATTTATTCATATTTGGAACTGTTTTGTTTTTTGGTTCAGCTGCATATTTAGATTAGCCACAATATTTCAAAATGTGACTATTACTGTGAAGTCCATAGGTACTCTAGAGTATCTATTTTAGTGTTTTACTGTGCACTGTAGATCAGAGAATTATTCCTGAGTATTCTGTTATCATATATAAATGAAATGAAAATTAAGTTAATTTACATCTAACAGACTTACTCCAGGAACACTTTAACTGTTACTTTTTGACTCATCAGTGATAAAAGCTTCAGATTTATCTATGCCTAGCCATGAATAAAATGTATTTTTTTATATATAAAATGTTTGTCTTTAGAAAAACAACAACCCAGAGTTCATTTCCAATCTTTTTGGCTTTAAACTATAGAGTGATAAATGAAAATTCAATTTTAACTTAAAAATATCCAAAACCAACATATTTATGAACCTGTAAATTTTATTTTAAATATACTTCTCTTGACATATGCCTGTCTGTGCCATTACAGTGTGATCACTTGCACAAACCAACAAAACAAAATATGCAGAATCATGTAAGTATGCAACCAATATTGTCCCCAGTATTGAATAATATGGTACAGTTAACTGACTATTTACATGAACACAAACAACATTGCCAAAAAGGTTGCTTTAATAAAACAACAAATCCTGTAACGAATTCAGATCATGTATCCAACATTTCCTTTAAGCTATATATAGGTATCCTATTATTCAACATTGACCCAATTCATCCCTCGTCATAAAACCTGAAGGAGGCAGCTCTGTGCGGGGGGAGTGGAGGAGGGGGCAGAATTACTGTGTGGATATCCTCACGGGACTACCCTCCACATTATTGTGCCAGGGTGTGATAGTCCCCCGACCTCAGGGAGTGGGCTACAGGTCCTGTCCCCAAAATGGGTGGCTCCTCCAGGATCCAGGCTGAGGCCCTGGGCTCCACACCTGCTAGCAAGCTGTGCAGCCAGAGACTACCTGTTGACAGCTGTGGCCCCTACAGATCTCAGTAGGGCTATGCAGAAAAGATAATCCAGCCTTGGGCCTAATTTCCACAAAGGCAGAGGAGGAACAATTTCTCCACGTCCTCCCAGCACATTCAGTCTCTGGCTGCTCTACATAGAGTGGATTCCCTGCCAGGGAAAAGGGAGGCGCAGTGCCACTAGTATAGCTGAGCTACCCTTCAATGCACAAATATAGGGGGGCATGATTGGGGCCATTATTTGAATTTGTCCTTTTAAGAAACAATGATGGCAATACTTTTTTTTTTTTAATGTATGCAAGAGAAAGTGCACAGCAATCGCCACAACTCCAGAGAGAGGCTCTAGCGGTCTCCTCTCTTGTCCTTTATGGTACCTCCTTTGCCACAGGCATATTTCATTCTGATAGCCCTGGCTAGACACTGTAGTGCTTGGTCCCATAAAAATACCTTAGATATTGGCAGATCAATTATTAAATAGTTTGAATAAGATGCCTTGTATTGTAATATAGCATGTCTTCCTTTCCCACAGGAAGCAGCGCCTCAGAAATATGGCTCCCTTGCACCCTACTCCTGAGTTGGAAGAGGTAACTTTCTGGTGAAAAGCCCATCTCCAGTGCCAGTGCTAGGCATAAGAAAACTAAGCAAGGGGACCCCCTATTCACTATTTTAGTATGTGTTGGAGAGGGGCAAAATATTCCTGCTTAGGGTCCCCAATGGGCTAGCACTGCCTCTGTGCATCTCTCTCACCATAGCCAGTGCAGGCATGGGATTTGCTGTCCTTCACTACTGAAAGCTTTCCCTCCCATTCTTACTGAGCTAGGTGCTGCACTAATAGCTGTCTACAAGCAAAAGATGAAGCAAATGAGACGAATGATGGCAAACAATCATTAAATATTTAAAACAACAACAAAGTGGTGTGGGTTTCTTGTTTGTGCAAAGTTAAACCACGGGCACTGGACCTACTTTTGTTGCAATCCATTTCCTCAAAAGATAAACCATTTAAAATAATGCTCTCACAACTCTCATACTGCCAGCATCTCCCTGCTTCCCTGGGAACAGAGCAGAGACTGGCAAATACTCTTGGTATTCAGAGACTCCCCACCACCCACCACAGACAACTCGACCACACAGTTCCCAAGTGACTTTCCTTTGTCTTCTGCTACATCAGCAGTAATTGAGCTGCTCTCATCCAAAACCAACATTGTGTTGTTCATAAGCCAACCTTCTCACTTCCATTATACAAACTTCACACAAGTCAATGAGAAACAGCACACTTCACAGTTCCGTGACTAGAGCTAATGGTACCACTTCTATCATTGCCGAGACTTTAATTAGCTCATAAATCTGTCACTTGCTGATGAAGTATTTGTTGTCATGGAGCACACTTTTGTAACTTATAAATTACAATACTGAATGTAGAAATAATACACTTTTTAGCAATTATTAAATATACAAACAGTATTCTAAACTACACCTATCTGCGTAGGCAAAATCTGTTTGCATAAGGGGAGTCAGTAGCAAACTCTATAGTTAGGTTGCTTAAGACTTTCCATTATATAAGATTCTTGAGACCATATTTAGATGTTCTATCACCTCTATTATTTGCAGTGGTTCTCGGAAATTTGGCAGGGAGAAAGCCCTTGGATTAGAGATGTACCTTGTACTTGTCCCACTGAATTCTATTCATGTTTGGTGGCAATATAAACAGTCAGAAATCACCTTTTTTTCTTCTGTGGCTTGAGTTTCTCAGGAAAGTTTTAGCAAACTAACAAAATAACTGAACATGAGCATTCTAAGGGCCACTGAAGCAGCAGCACCACCACCATCACCCTACACTGTACTGCAAACACTGAGGAGCTGCCAGAGCAGCTACAGAGTGATAGGGAAGAGGGGGACAGGGAAAGCTACGCCATAAAATAAAATGGGCAGGTAGTTGCTGATCTAAAAACTAATTAAGTATGATGTTCATGTCAATTTTATTTGAGTAGCATCATTTGACATCAGTGATCATGTGATGTTGATTATGTATGGCTATCTGGATTGACCCTTACATCAGTTCACACATTAAAAAAGCACTTTTTATCAAGACAAAGTTACAATAAAATGTTAACATATTACATCATACATTACTTATTCAGGATCGGGGTAATATTCAAAGAACCTGGCTAAAGATTCTGGCTTGCTGGCTCTTGTGAGTAGGCTAAAAAGGGTGAGCAAATTTCTAAATACCTATCCTTTTTTTGGGACTTTCTCTTATGCATGTACTTGGTGTGAAAGCTTTTCCATTACAAGGACCGTCCTTATTTATTATACCACAATTCCATAGAAGGAAGAGTCACATTTTTTCAATAATGTGCAATACAAACAACAACAATAAAAAATAAATTAATTTGTCATTCTGTATAAATTGTAAATCCTTTACTGGAGCATAAAGTAATCAGGTTAGGGAATCTCTAGGATGCCAGCATTTTGTCATAAGATAAATCTCTAATAATTTCTTCCCTAAACTGTCTAATTCCGGGACGCAGCCATCACATGGGCAAGCATGTTTGCCTCTCCCCACAACCCCTCCAACGGAGCGCCTTCTTAGTAGCAAAAATATGATGGATCTTAACTGCTATCTGTTGTCAGCTACATACATTTAAATGAGTAAAGGAATCTTTAAAATATTTAGGAAAAAATATTGTGGATAAACATAAAAATTACTCTCCAATGTGCAATAATAATAGACTCAGAGGAATGAAATAAATATGAAATTTCTTGGCTAGGTAGGGAAGTCTCAGTAAAGATGAATATCCTCCCAAAGTTATTATTTTTGTTTCAGTGGATCCCCGTAGGTTTCTCCAGCATGATGTTAAAAACATGGTAGGATTTTTTGTGGCTATTAAAATTTGTATGGAAATATAAAAGACAAAAGGGTGAGTTCTAAATTTCTGTATAAGCATAGAAAGCTTTCCCTAATTTAACTTCTTATTATTATGCATCACTACTGAGCTAACAATACACCATCCACATACTGGGTAAAGCTTGAACAAGATTGGAGCCCATATATAGGTATTCATAGCAATTGCTGGGTTAAAAAAAGACATTTAGGTCACCAAAGCTTAAAAAATAAACAAATAAACAAATAAATTCATCCCTAGGAAATATCAAAGTGACTACTCGTTGTACATGAGAGCTCAGATTACTCAATTCAGACAGCTGTTCTGGGGTCCTGATCTGAAATCATACCAAGAGATACATATGAATGTAAATAATGTAATGATCCATTATTTTCAATATTTACTAGTCAAACATTTTGTGAAATCTGGATACAAGGCAGCTCTTTCTAGACCTTTAATCACATTTGAGGCGTAGACCCAGGAGCAAGTTGGAACAAAAGGTTTAACTTCTAAGATATATACAATTTTGATTGAAAAAAAGATGTTGATAAGAAATTAACCGAGATGAAAAGGTGAGAAGGATTTGGACAAAGAAATTGATCTGGATCTCCATATGGGAAAGGGAATATACATCTTCAGTTTTTGTAGTTCATTTTTTTCCATACAGATTCCCCAGAAAGGATTTTCTCTTCCTCCCCAATGGCTGTTACCTGCAGGGTCCCACTAAGTTATATCTCCTTATCCTTCTCAGTCAGTGTGTAGATGATGGGACTCTTGGGCTTGAGTATCATCAATATACTGATGGTATTCAGCTCTACATCTCTGTGCCAGCTGATCCAGATTCTACAGTTTCAGTTCTTTTCCCATTTCTGGCTAAGACAGAGCCCTGGATGAAACTGAGCTGCCTAGGACCCAACCTTGATCAGATGAAAGTAATGCTTGTGTGCAGGGGAGCATCTGGAGTAATGAGCTGAAACAGTCTCTGCAGCAACTGTAGTGTGTTTTTTGTCAACAGAGGTCACACTCCAGGAATGTGATTGGATCCCTCCCTCACTCTTCCTAGGTTCCCTAGAGGCAGCAGAAATAGCCCACAGTGCCTCTTATGGCTTGCCAGGAGGCTGTGACCACTCCTATCTGATGTGGGCCTCATGACAGCCACGCGTGCCTTTGTCATCCCTGTGTCAACTATTGTACTCATGAAGACCTCTCAGAGGCTTTAGCAGATGCAGAATGAAGCAGCTCATCTCCTGACTAAAGTAGACAGCTCCTAAGGTAACAACAGCTACTCTGGCTCTAATGTCAATAAACTACTTTCCAAATATAATGTGAAGTGTCAGCGACCATCTTAAAAGCTCTGAATTGTCCGGGATCTGTTTAGTTGAGTGATTTATCTCTGACTTTCTAACCCAGTGTTGATAGTTTTTATTGCAAGTGAGGTGATATTTGGGTTTTTCCTTAAAGCCCCAGCTCCTAGACGCATGTAATTAGGGGAGAATCTTGTGAGGAAAAAATATTTCTAGTCCTCATAGTTGTGGAGAAAAACACAATCTGAGTGTACCCCCAAAAACTAAAAAATCAGAAGGCATAAAAGGAACCCACATTTTTAATCTCATTTTGGGGGGCTTGACTCATGATTGCTTGGGGCTGGCCATTGCTGCAGATGAGGCTGGTTGAGATACAACAGCCATTGGTTCCTAGAGTAATCCTAGGAATCCTAGCAGGGCTTTCTCGCTTGAGGACATTTGACTTTGAAACTCATTCCAATTGGTTGTCTGTCAAAGTCCAGGTTCACTGATCTTCAGGGTTCATTTACTGCTAATACACAGGATATGCTAGGTGCTGTGTGGTTAATTGTTTTGGTTTAGCAAAGCCTTCTTTTTCTTTTTAATACAAACAGTCTGTTTTGCTCTGATTTTAATAGTTCATTTGTTTGCTTTGGTTTTGTTTTTAACAGTTGGTCAAATCCAGGTAGAGTATGGCTCCAAATAATACTCAGGCAACAGTGTCTTACCAAAAAATAAAGCTAATTGCAATAGAACAGTGGAAATTTTTATATATATATATATATATATACACACACATACATACATACATACACACCCTTGAAAAGATCAGAGAAAGAAGTAATATACAGAGAAAACAAAATAATATTTTAAAACCTTAATCTTCAGAACACTTATGTGGTAAACATTATCTTTCTTTTACAAATGAGGATACTTATGCACAGAGTGATCTATAGAGTACAGCCAAGAAGTTGACTCTAATCTGACTACAACCAGTTGACATTCTCTTTCTGTAACACACACACACACACACACACACACTACAAGAAAGAGGGCAAACTAATAATAAAATATGAAAGCACATTTAAAAAAACATTATCTTGATCTTGATTTATTTACACGTCACACAACATTTATTTAATCACACATGGCACAGCATGAACTTAATTCAAGAGCCAGATTGTATTAAAAACGAGTATATTTTCTGCTGAAGTATTTACCTGTGCTCATCACAAGCTGTGTAAACTGCTTACTTGCTCTCTCACCTCAACAGGAAATTATATTCGCACATTGGATAAGGATAGAGGATACCTTCTGTACTTGAGGGGGTATAAGTACATATTTGTTCACTTATTTAATGATATTTTGAACTTCCTGGCAGATAGGTGCTGTAACAAAATAATAAAATAATAACAAAAATCAGACAGAATTCTACCCAGAAAAGGGAGCCTAAAAGATGATTGCTATGAATGCATCTGCAGCTAGAATGACCTAAAACGTGATCAGAGAAAATTAACCAAAAACTAAATTTGAACTCTCCCCCGCCACACATACACAATCTGAATCATCTGCCCAGCTCTCTTTTTTATTGGCATTTAAACAACTATTCTGTGTATGTGTATCAGACAGACAGACAGTAGAACAGACAGGATAAGAGTGTATACTTTCCCGGTCAAGTGAAGGAAAAATCTGGGAGAAGACAATCTATGTTTCCCATCTAGATATCAAAGATAGCCAGAATAATGAGCTGGCTTTAGCAGGGAGACGCCATCTCTTAGGAACTACACCTTTACCCCGATATAACACAAATTCGAATATAACATGGTAAAGCAGTGCTCGGGGGGGGAGGGGCTGCACACTCAGGCAGATCAAAGCAAGTTCGATATAACGCGGTTTCACCTATAACGCGGTAAGATTTTTTGGCTCCCTAGGACAGCGTTATATCAGGGTAGAGGTGTATTATAGTTTAAAAATGGAAGGGCTGAAATTTCTCCAAAACTTTGGGCTGCTTGTTGAGTTAGATTTTCTTGTTGCCAGTAACTATCTTATAAAGATACACATCGGTGATGGGTTTGGACACTAACTCAGTCCTGTTGACCTGTTGATGATGGGACAAGGTGGTATATTATATTTGAGAATCCAGAAATGTACAAAGGAACCTCACAAAAAAAGTAAAGACCTTCCCATTTGCTTGAAGATGTGAAGAGCATATTATTTCACAAAATGTACATTAAAAGAAATTAAAATATTCTCACAGCTGTGGCACTGATTGGGATGGAGGGGCAGTAGAAAGATCCCACCCTCCTACTGGCTTCCATATGAGGGGACAGCAGTCATAACGTGGTCTCCCACCAGCCCCAATGTCAGAGATGCAATGAGCAAAGCAGTAGCAGTGTCATAGAATCATAGACTTTAAGGTCAGAAGAGACCATTATGATCATCTAGTCCGACCTCTTGCACAATGCAGGCCACAGAATCTCACCCACCCACTCCTGTATCAGATCTGTGTCTCAGCCATTGAAGTCCTCAAATCATGGTTTAAAGACTTCAAGGTGCAGAGAATCTTCCAGCAAGTGACCCGTGCCCCACGCTGCAGAGGAAGGCGAAAAACCCCCAGGGCTTCTGCCAATCTGTCCTGGAGGAAAATTCCTTCCCGACCCCAAATATGGCAATCAGCTAAACCTTGAGCATGTGGGCAAGACTCACCAGCCAGACACCCAGGAAAGAATTCTCTGTAGTAACTCAGACCCCACCCCATCTAACATCCCATCACAAGTCATTGGGCATATTTACCGCTAGTAGTCAAAGACGAATTAATTGCCAAAATTAGGCTATCCCATTATACCATCCCCTCCATAAACTTATCAAGCTTAGTCTTGAAGCCAGATATATCTTTTGCCCCCACTACTCCCCTTGGAAGGCTGTTCCAGAACTTCATTCCTCTGATGGTTAGAAACCTTCGTCTAATTTCAAGTCTAAACTTCCTGATAGCCAGTTTATATCCATTTGTTCTTGTGTCTACATTGGTACTGAGCTTAAATAATTCCTCTCCCTCCCTGGTATTTATTCCTCTGATATATTTATAGAGAGCAATCATATCTCCCCTCAGCCTTCTTTTGGTTAGGCTAAACAAGCCAAGCTCTTTGAGTCTCCTTTCATATGACAGGTTTTCCATTCCTTGGATCATCCTAGTAGCCCTTCTCTGACCCTGTTCCAGTTTGAATTCATCCTTAAACATGGGAGACCAGAACTGCACACAGTATTCCAGATGAGGTCTCACCAGTGCCTTGTATAATGGTACTAACACCTCCTTATCTCTACTGGAAATACCTTGCCTGATGCATCCCAAGACCGCATTAGCTTTTTTCACGGCCATATTACATTGGCGGCTCATAGTCATCCTGTGATCAACCAATACTCCGAGGTCCTTCTCCTCCTCTCTTACTTCCAACTGATGCCTCCCCAGCTTATAACAATAGTTCTTGTTATTAATCCCTAAATGCATGACTTTGCACTTTTCACTATTAAATTTCATCCTATTACTATTACTCCAGTTTACAAGGTCATCCAGATCTTCCTGTATGATATCCCGGTCCTTCTCTGTATTGGCAATACCTCCCAGCTTTGTGTCATCTGCAAACTTTATTAGCACATTCCCACTTTTAGTGCCAGGTCAGTAATAAAAAGATTAAATAAGATTGGTCCCAAAACTGATCCCTGAGGAACTCCACTAGTAACCTCCCTCCAGCCTGACAATTCACCTTTCAGTACGACCCGTTGTAGTCTCCCCTTTAACCAGTTCCTTATCCACCTTTCAATTTTCATACTGATCTCCATCTTTTCCAGTTAAGCTAATAATTCCCCATGTGGAACCGTATCAAATGCCTTACTGAAATCGAGGTAAATTAGATCCACTGCATTTACTTTGTCTAAAAAATCTGTTACCTTCTCAAAGAAGGAGATCGGGTTGGTTTGGCATGATCTACCTTTTGTAAAACCATGTTGTATTTTGTCCCAATTACCATTGACCTCAATGTCCTTGACTACTTTTTCCTTCAAAATTTTTTCAAAGACCTTGCATACTACAGATGTCAAACTAACAGGCCAGTAGTTGCCTGGATCACTTTTTTCCCCTTTTCTTAAAGATAGGAACTATGTTAGCAATTCTCTAGTCATACGGTACAACCCCTGAGTTGTGTCCTCCTATTATCCCCAGTATATGAAGGGATAGTAACAATATTTTCTTTAGCTTCAGGAGGATCAGCTTGACAACCTCTTTCCTGTACTATGAAGCAGTGAAATATACCTAGACAAAGGGAGAAATGTCTAAACTGAAGATTTTAGAGGCGCCACATGCTTAAATTCATTCCCACTAAGCAAAAGCACTTAAGCACATATCTAACTTTGACTTCAATGGGTCTTAAGCATTTGCTTGAAGTTAAGCATGTGCTTAAGTGCTTTGCTGAATCAGGGCTTTAAGGAGCGATTTCCCCTGTATATGTATTAAGTTGTCAACTTCAACCTGAGAAAGAAACCAAATTCTGCTTTTTGCCTCTGTAAGACCACCTCCTGATAATCATATAATTTTGCCCTATTCACTTCCAGTCTAGTCCGGTGCAATCCCCCACATACACCAAGATAATGTTTCCCCAAAATTACAGCAAGCATTTCAAAGAATGTCTAAAATTGTTTTTTGAGACCTAAAATAAAATGAATTTGAAATGTGAATTGTTTGCTGGGTTAGGCTCATGCAGCAGTCTGTTTGCAAAATACTCCATTACAAAGCAATAATGGGCAGAGGGAATGTGCAGAATCCACATGATGCCAGAACGCTGATACAGAGTGCATTTCATACCCAGGAATTCTTTGTTTTAATGATCTTTAGTTAGACATCTTTAATGTCTGCCTCCTTAATCCACCTTAAAAGTTAGCAGTGGAGAGATGCTTAATGAATCATTTAATTGCAAGTATCCTGGCATGTCTCCAAACAGCATACATCACATTTTTCAGTGCCTGCAGCACGTGGTTTCAATGCACCCTCTTTTCCAAAGGGGTCATTTTCAATCAGTAATGGACTAATTAAACTCAAACGGAGATTTAAACTTCTACAAAACTCAGGACATGCTCTTCATTCATTTATGAAAAGCGAAGCCTTTCCAAGTAAATACTGTAAGTGGAACAATATTATGGCTGGGGATTTACATTTTAAAAGATTTTCCACCATTATTTGAAAAGCTTTCTGGGCAGAGGTGAGATAGAATTCAGCCACATCAGCCACAAGCTTTCTCAAAGGCTCTCTCAGAGGCTGAAAGGTCTAAGACAGCGGCTCTCAACCTTTCCAGACTACTGTATCCCTTTCAGGAGTCTGATTTGTCTTCGGTACCCCAAATTTCACCTCACTTAAAAAGTACTTGCTTACCAAACCAGACATAAAAATACAAAAGTGTCATAGTATTACTGAAAAATTGCTTACCTTCTCATTTTTACCATATAATTATAAAATAAATTGATTGGAATATAAATATTGTACTTATATTTCAGTGTGATACTTGTGCTCGTTTTTTACTTGTGAGCCTTGTCTGAAGCCCAAGCCCCAGACAGTGGGGCTGAAGCATGTAACTTACTGTTGTAGGGCCCCTCCTGGTTGCCACCAATAATGCCAGCCCTGCCCCTGCAATCCCCTTAAACTTGTCCCATGGCCCCCCTGGGGGCTACAACCCCCAGGTTGAGAAACACAGGTCTAGATGATAGGCTGCCCAAGAGTCCCAGTATGGCCAAGGAAGTGGTGTATAAGGCATTGGAGGGGGCACCCATGGGTGCTCACACCAGCGAGATGGTGGCTGAGACCTTATGCCATGAATGGTCATAGGCTCATCAGAGACTTCTGGAAAAGGTCTTCTATAGGAGTGAGGACGAGAGCCCTGGACCATATTTGAGAGACTGAGGCAAGGTCTTTATCAGAATCTTCTTCCTCAATTTCTCTATGGAATGGTGAAGCTCACGGAGAAATTTGAGGTGAAACCATTGGTACCAGGCAAATTTCCAGCAATCTTGATGCCCTCGGTACCAAAAATACGTCGGAGCTTAGCAGCAGAGAATCGGGCGTCTCAGAAACAGTCAGGTCTCAGGGAAAATGCAATTTCTACAGTACCAAGCGTACTGCCAGTATTGAGTCCGTGGTCTGAATAGAAGTAAGAGCAGCCAAGGGAGCTGATAGTTCTGAGAGTCTCAGCCGCTCCAAGAGACATAGGTCGGAGCTCGAGCGGGCTTCTTTGGTACCGAAGAAGCAGAGGAAGAGCTCTTCTTGCCACCTCAGTCCGCTAACAGTACCAACGATCTCTCTGGGCCAGAGACTTTGACTTTGATCTAGCAGTGCCCTCAGTACCTGAGGAACCAGCACCCTCATGGGCACCAGACTGGAGAGCACATGGTGTTTAAGTAGCTGAAGACACTGACAACCTTGGGTTTTTTGAGGTAGAATCCCTACCTGGAGAAATTGGGGCACTATCTTTGGAAGACTCACGAGAGAAGTCTTGGGTCTTCCTATTAGATGCCCTCGAGGAGCATGGCTCAGAGACAGGTGAGGCAGCAGACTTGCTCAGAGACCGTGTACAGCGAATCCCTTGGTTTGGGTCAGAATCAGGTGCATCAAGCTCTCCATCACCGTGAGGAAACAAAGTTTGCTCTCCCTGTTTTTTCTGTCTCTAGATACAGACACAAATTTCTTCTGGGCAATGTACAATTCCCTGAGGCAACAGATGCGCCCATCAATTACTGGCATTGCCTCCTGTCATGACAGACTTTGTTTGAAATTGGGAGAACTAGTCATAACGTCCCAGTGAACAAGAACTATCAATATATATAACTTTTTAAAAATAATTTTTTCAAGTTTTTTTTAAACTAAAGCTGCTACTACTACTAACTAACTCATTACACTAATACTAAGAATTACTAAAAACTAACTACTAGAATAAAGACTGGGATGCAGGTGAGGTAATGTCAAGGGGGAAAACTGCCAGAGCTCCGTCTCAGGCTGAGGCGGTTAAGAAAGAACTGAGGGTGGCTTGCCCACACAGTGCTATATAACAACAGCACGGGGCTGACTAGCATGCATGCATGCATGGGTCAAATGAGCACTACTATGAGAAATCTCCAACCAAAGGCATGGCGGCACAAGTGCACCTGAGTGGAGCACCCACAGGAACAGTACTCAAAGAACAACAGGATTTTCCATAAGAGGACTTCTAAGAGAAAGGTTTTCAACCTGTGGTCCACAGATTCCTGTGGGTTCACAGACTATGTCTAAAGGGTCTGCTAAAGGTTGTCATTACCATAGAACAGTGGTTTTCAACCTGTGGTCTGCAGACCCCACTATATAAGATTTGCAAAGGGGTATACACCTCCATTTAAAAATTTTTAGGAGTCTGCAAATGAAAAAAATTGAAAACTGCTGTTCTAAGAGATACAGCAGACTGTAAATATCAACCTAGCTAGCTACAGTACCTCTCTACATCACTTTGTTCATTCCCTTTCCTCTTTTCTACCCTCTTTCTGTCTCCCTCCCTCTCTCCTTCCCTTTGTCTTACTACTACTTTTAATGAACCTTTCAATACCCACTTAAGCAACTCAATAAATAGCAATAACAAACAGAGTAAATAGTGTACTAGATAATCACTCTGTGGCCTTGTCTTGGTGGAGAAAGGGGTGTTTTTCAATTGCTAGCTAAACAGTCAGTTTAACGTGATAGAAAGAGTCTGTTGAGATGCATGCTAGCATGGGTGAAGCTGTGCTCGCTAGCAGGTATTTTAGTTCAGGGGAGAACTTAGGCAAAAGTGAAGCAAGCTAACACGGCTTCACATATTTCTCTGATTGAAAAATCTTGCTAAAATGCAATCACATTAAGTTTACTCAACTGAGCTAACAACTGAAAAATGCCCGGTTTCCCCTGTTTAGACATACCCTACCCATTACCTTAATTTCAGGGCTGCACTGTAGTAGAAATGTCGCACCTGTGTAACTAAACAGATTTAAATTAACTTAGTTACAGTACAACCCCCTAACGTATATACACTTAACCCCATTTAAACACCATTTATATAAAATGTAGGTTAGTTTGATAACACATTTCTTTACTTATGTTACCAACAACTCCTTAGATTTAAATGCCTCTCCTGGAGTGGGCGGGAAAATAATCCGAACAGAACAAGATGGTTCATTAAATATGGGTCACAGGCACCAAAGATTAGTTCCAGTGGTGGGAGCTGGGGGTACATAATACAATGTAACAAGGCTGAAGTCCAACGTTTATTCTAAAAAGGAATAATCAATGATGTATTCCTAAAGCTAAGACATGTTCAGGGAACCTATTTTCATATTTTTATTATAATGTTTTCAGATTTACATAGAAGGTTCACAATGATTTCTCTTTTGTTTGGAAGTTATAATCTGCAAGACTTAGTGTATACAGAAATCATACACAGAGTATGATACATACATGGGGAGGGTTAACTCAGTGGTTTGAGCATCGGCCTGCTACACCCAGGTTTGTGAGTTCAATCCTTGAGGGGGCCACTTAGGGATCTGGGACAAAAATCAGTACTTGGTCCTGCCAGTGAAGGCAGGGGGTTGGACTCGATGACCTTTCAGGGTTCCTTCCAGTTCTATGAGATAGGTATATCTCCATATATTATATTACAGTAACAGCCTCCTGTTGGAGGGTGACCCTTTGCTCCTGCTGCAATGGCTACCTAGACCCGACATCCACTCTTCCTCACTGAGGTCCCCCTCCCACTTTAAAATGCAGATCAAATCCACCTCCATTGTGCTGCCTACAATAGAGATGAACCAGTTCCACAAACTGGAGCCTCACTCTTCACACCTCTCCTTACCTACTATCTTGCACTATAGTTCTCTCATCTCTTCTTACTGCATGGTAATATTACTATTATTGTAACTTCTGTGTGCTGCAAGATATTTTAATGGCACATCATAAAACTCAATATCACTGTATTCTCTCTTTTTTAGACAGTTAACTCAATGTTTTGGATACAAATCTGAAGCTAATGCTGAAATAGAAGGGCCCCAATAACTATCTGTAATATTACTACAGGTATTACAGGTTTTTGTGAATTACACTGTAGACATCTCTTCCCTCATTTACTGAAACTCTAGGGGTTGCTATGGCCTCCGCAGTTTTTCTTCCATTAATTTGTGTGTGCAGTACACTGCAATAGAGTTTGGACTGCTTCAGACCAGTCTGGCAATCACAGCTAGAGTTCACAAGAATGAGGTCTAGAGTAGTCCAAGCTCAATCACAGATTAGTTTATGCACAGTGAATGGAAAGTAGTAGAATCCAGCTAGTAGTGTACAGATGTTAGTCAAGCACACTGATAAGCTTACTCCCAAATGATGAGCTACTATTGATTAGAATGTTTGTATATTAATGAGGAATGGATTTTTTATTTATTTATTTATTTTGTATCTCAAAGTAGCACAAACTACTACAAATCAGCAAAGGAAAATAAATGCAACAAAACATTCTCACTCTTATCCATCCCTGAAAAAGGCATTCAGAATCATCTATTAAATTAATACAGAAAGGTGCACCAGACTTCTATACAGCACTAATCTGCATTTCAATCATAGCTGCCCTAAACCAATTAAACTAACATGAGCCATTGCAGAATTTATTTTTCCTTCTGATTAATTTGAGGGGAAAAATTGGTTAAAACAGCTGCACATACTGAGCAAAATGGTGTAAAACAAAATCATTATCATCATCAGGAATGAACAAGTGCTCAAAACCACATTTATATGTTTTTTCACCATTGCACCTTCCATGAACAGAACAGCAGATAATGCAATACATATACCTTTCTAGTTAACTAAGGGCCCAATCATGGAAATCATCTCACAGCCTGATCACTTGAGATGTGTCCTGGGGTTTTCCATAGGAACCAAGGAAAAAAGAATCCTTCTCCCAAGGCTACTCCATAGCCACTGCTGCAGCTCAGTGATATGCTGCTAATTAAATGGCTCCAACAAAAACTTCAGCATTGCCAAATACAAGCATTCAAAAATCATGTCAGGCACCAAAACATCATGAGATTGGCTTAAAAACCATGAGTGTGCCTTTTCTTTGCCTTCTGGTGTTTGTGCCTTAAGGTACACTCTGTCCTCAATTTCAAGGTTTTCCTCCACAATCATGAGGCTAGAAACTTACATTAAAACAAAAACAAACACAACCCCCCTCCCCTTAAAAGTGGAGATTCTCACATAATCTCCTGATTTAAGGATCTGGGGCATTAAGAGAAACTCCAAATTTATGGGGACATAAGATAAAATAACAAGAGTTGGCATCATTGAAACATCCCCATTTTATCCTGTGACTAATGCCATGTACCAAGCATGTGCGTGTGCAGAGACCCATTTTCCTACTTGGACAAAAACATACATTCATACCCATAACCTAGGAGGGCTTGGGCTAGGTAAAAACAGCAGCCCCCAGCGAGGCTCCCCAAGCAGGAAAAGGATGTGGCGTGAATAGCTAGAGACACCAGTGTCCAATGGTGCAGGAATTAGGGGTGCTGCCACACTCCCTGGCTTGGAGGAATAATAACAAACACCAAATAAATATGGTTTAAATTGTTACCATCATCAGCACCCCCCACTGTAAACATTGTTCCAGCACCCCTGCCAATATCACCAGCAGACTGTGAATTCTTCAGTTTAAACTCCGAGCATTATGTTCTGTTTGCTGATTAGTTGCCTGGTTTGACATCCTTGCACTTCTTTCCCCTTCACAGCCCCTTCACTAACACCCCACCCATCTCTTATTCCTCCTTCTCATTCCGCTTCAATGCCACTATTCTGCTTATATTATCTTTTCCTTGCTCTATTGCTCCTATCATTGATTATTTGTATTACAACAGCATCTAGGGGCCCTAACCAAGATCAGGAAATGTAGGTGCTACTGGTATAATAATGATGACCTTAATGTTTTAAAGGGATGTTTTGCACGAGTCTCTGGTTGTTTCCCCTTGGTAGAGAACACAACACCCAGGTACAATTTGATGCGCTGTTTATATATGTGAAGGCTTAGGGAGATTGTCATGACCATGTACAATTGACTTGGGGATCAAAATCTGAAAAGAAGAGAGCCATTTTACTTTCCCATGGATGATGATGGTAACAATCTCTATTGGCATAGCATCTAGGAGCCCTACTCATCAACCAGGATCTCATTGTGCTAGGTGCTGTACAAACACAACAACTCTCAGTTAACTCAACAAAAGATATATATCTACATATGTGTGCGTGTCTGTCTGTCTCTGTCTCTCTCTCTTTCTCTCCCCACTCCCCCAAATGGGTACAATCTAGCTAGAACTGTTCTCACTGTTGAAAAATATCACTTCTGACCTAGGACATTTTCTGACAATTTTCAGTCCCGAATAGAGTGATTACAATAAAGGGAGTATGGCAGGACAAAATGAATCAGAAAGACCTGGGAGAGGAAATCAGGCACGTTTCACTGCCAAGCCTCCCAACTATACATACATCTCAGCTGAAAACGCCTGCTGCTTGCACAACTTTCATGCCATGTGGCATATGGCACAGTTTTTAACTGATCATCATAGGCCTGAGATTGTGAGCATTCCTGACTTAAAAACTCTGTAAATTTTTACTTTTGCAAGTAACAGGACAATTTATTTTACCACATCAATACTAGAAGGTGTCACTGTGGTGTGTTTTTTCTACAAATGGTTGTATTAGTACCAAAACCTTCCAATTTTCATATTATTTATATAGTCACATATCTGTCCAACATCAACACACAACATTTCCTCTACAAGATGCACACAGTTTTAAGATATAACAAAAATGTTTTACTTAAGTAAAAGGATATTTTTAATGCTTCCAAACTACTAAAAGTCATCAAAGGACTTTTGTAGGTTACAGGGCATGTCTACATTTGAACTGGGTGGTGTGATTCCCAGCTCACACAGATGTACCCATGCTAGTTCTGCTCATGCTAGTGTCTAACAGATAGCAGTGCATCCCTGGCAGTATGGGTGACACCTCAGGCTAGATGCCCGAATACTGAGCCAGAGGGCTGGGCAGAATTGTATGTGGGGCGTCTAGCCCGAGCAGATATGAACATACTGCTATTTTGAGGTACTAGCCTGAGCAGAGCGAGTGAAGGTATGTCTGAGTGACCTGAGAAACGCACCTTCCAGCTCAAATGTAGACATATTCTTACTCATCCTCAATGCAGCCGGACAATGATTCTTAGGCCCAAACTTTCAGCTTATATTTGTCTTTTTAATTTTTGATAAGACAGCCTGGAACAAAAATCAAATATCACTAGTAATAGGGACATATTTGCCCTAACTCCTCTTATCTGCTCCTATTAACATCTATGGAGATTCTGCAGAGGTCAAGTGCAATGTATGGTCCACAGTGAAGTGTCTAGGGATGTTTGCAATGGGATACTTTTCTTGCTTAGGGAGCTAGTGTAGATTTTTTTTTCTGAGACCCAGCAACTAACTATTTCCCTAGTGCTGGAAGCCAATATTCATAAGTGTCCCTTCCAAAGTTCTCAAAGTCAAAAGCAAACAGACCCAGCAGGATAATTTCTCAGCATACCACTGTATGAACTCTAAAAAGAGATAAGATTGGATAGGCATGAATGAATTACACCATTCAGAACACTAAGTGTACAGTATATAACTCAGAAAATGATTAAAACTAAAACATTGCGTGCCGATTTTTCAATTGAAATATTACTGCCAGTGATTTCAAGAAATAAATTCTTGGCAGGGGCAGAGGGGGGAGAAGAAAAAATGTAGACCTCTTGAAAAAGAGAAGCCAATCTTAAAAGCAGAGAGGATTTCACGGTTGAAATTTCATCAGCCATGATCCTCATGCTCTCTCTCAAAAGGAGAGGTATCAGAAAACTAACATTTGCAATATACATGTAGCACTCAACTGAAATACAAGCATTTTTGTTTGAAAAATCCTTTTGAAATTAGACTGTTTTCTAATCTCAAAAAATTGCTGGTTGGATGATTTTCATTTTTGTAAAATGGCAAGTGATACTTCATTTTTAGCAAAAGGTTAATGTTAAGTCTCCAAACTTTATAAATGGCACTCTCTCCATAAAATAAACTATTGCATGCTGGTGTGCAAGATTAGAGAAAAATGTTCACACTGTTGAAAATGAATGGATTTTGCATTTCAAGGTGACAAGTACAATGTCAGACACAATCAATCGATCACTGCATAATTATTATTGCAAATGATCCATATCCATGCTGCAAACCTTAAGGGGAATTTAATGAAGCAGTAAGCACATCAATAATAAGATCTACTTTGGTCTGTGTTAAATCTCATGATTCATAAATATGTTGGCATATTTTATTCTTCCTTGAAATACTGTAATGATATTTGAGAAATACGGATGTACAAAGTAAAAATAAAAATAAAATCTTTCAAGAGTAGTTCACTGTATTATATAAACATTACAAAAAACTAGAGTCAGTGAACACTGTTTACCACATAGGGAGCCAAAACAGGCAACAGGATAGACAGAGATCAGCCTCTTAAGAAGTTTCAGGCCAAAGTGAATTTATATGGCTAACTTACCACTGGAGTGCTGTACAAGAATGAGAACGTATTTTCAACATTGCTTAAGTGTGTGGAGTGAAGTGATATTCACATTCTAGAATCATAGTTAAGAATATTTCTATTAATACTATATTAAGAATTTGGTTCAAAATTAAAATGGGCTGTATTATTCTATACGGGAGCTGATCATGGTAGCTCCTATTTGGCAGCAAGCAGCACCACTCTGGGAAGTCAGGGAGTTTATGGAGACAGAAAAGTGACATAGGAGAAAGAAAAAGATACACAAAAGCTGGGGAAGGTAGGAGGAGATTCCTGGGTCCTCTAGGATTGGGAGACTTTTTCATTCTAGTAGCATGGATAGTCGGAGAATCCCAAATCCCAAGGAGATTTAAGAGAAATCAAGTCTGCCGGGAGCTCTGTGCATAATAGAGAAACCTAAAGGAGAATCTCTGTTTAGTGACTCTTTTAGTCACATTGAAAGAAACGAGCCCTGTTCACCTTCCCAGGGAAGGTGGTCTACAAGGATCCCCTTAAGGAGTTCCTCAAAAATCACTGTCATGGGGCAGGGTTTGTATCTCCCCACTCACCCCCACAATAACAGCAGGACCCTTTTTCAAGCTCCGTAGATCCCATGGGATCAGTGGAAGCTCAAGAAAATCTACGTGCATGGCCTGTGCTGTGACCCTGGCAGGTTTGGGCCTAGTCACAGAAAAATCTACCATAAATGTGATTGCCCTGAAGAGGGCCCTTTTAAAGAGAAATCTTTACAGCCCAAATGCAGCCCAAGGGTTTTGTACTCTCTGAGGGCCAAAGGTCAATGCACATCTATTATCCTGCCCACTCCTTCTCATCCCATCCAGTCCCAACCGAAATACTCCTCCCATGAGCATCCCCAGACTGACAAAGAGGCCTCCAAGATAGCTCCTCAAAAGTGAGAGAGAAAACAATGCCCGGGAGATAACAACCCCCCAGTGATGCATGAAGGAAGAATTCTAAATGCAGAGGTGGAGCAAAATCTGGGTGATGGTAATCTCCCTCTGCTGAAAAAACAATGAAAAACTTTGGTAATTTAAAGAAGTCCAAGTCCAAAGAAAAGAAAGACTAAATAAATAATAAAGTCTGTTGTATAGTTCTATGCAGAAACAGATGAATTTTCAATTGAATTCATGTGCCAAATGTTCCAGAAAACATTAATATATGGGGATGTGTTTTAAAGTGATGTCAATTATCATTAAAGGTTTGGGCTCAAACATTCAAAAGTAAGACTGAAGTTTACATGATTGAAATACTTCTTCAGACCAACATTGAGGGATGTTGGCCACAATGGGGCATAATTTATTAGTTGCATTTTACATCCAGAGATATTCTGATATCAAAGGAAGCACAGGGTATTGTCCTGTGTGCGTAGAGGGGGGTGGGGACACTTAATCTGCACAGTTGTGTTTTGATAAGAAAACTTTAAAATTGAACACATTCAGCTGGACAACCCAACTGTGTGGATCCTACTTTAAGTAATTGTGACCCTGATTTCATTCAACTAGTCTCTTCAACTGGCCCTTTAATTTCAGGCATCAAGGTGGCTGCTTTATAAACTGTAATACTCTATTTTTCAAGTTTATTGAGTCAAATGCCCTTGAAGATGCTTGAGATTCATATTGGTGTTCTCTATTATTAAATTGTTTTGTATTTTTCTGTGTTAATAATAAAAGGTACATATTTATTCAACGTCAGCGGTCATGCAGTCAGCCATAGAGTATGAAGCTACATGTTTTATTCAAAATCCCTGTGGAAACCAGTGTGAGGATCATTTGGACTTGGAAGGTGGAAGTTTTTCAGCTAATATGTTTGATTTCTCTTTACTCAATAATGTTAAATCCGTTCAGTTATCAAAATATTTATGTAACAACATCTATACTTAAGTGCTCCACTTGCAAGCCATACTATATATTTATTTTGTTTATATTATCAATCACCTATCCACAGCTCTTTAAACACAACATTTAACACATTTTGTCTATTAACCTGTCACATTACTGGGAAGATATTGTATAGATAGGTTCAGTGCAAAATGCCTCTTTCAGTTCACAAATTGCATATGCAGTGAAATCTTCATTGAAAAAAGTTTTTTTAAAATATGAAAAGAATTATATTCCCCACAGCCATGTATGTTTTCATGCCATAAGATATCTGTAAACTATCACTATAATTTCTACTTGTCCCTGCTCATGGTAGTTTTAAGATTTCCAGGGCTCTTCTTTTTTTTTTTTCCCCCTCCAAATAGTATTCATATAAGCTTGGTGTTTTGTTTTCTTCATATGAAAAGCAATCTTGAAATGATTCTCTTCAAAATTTATATTATGGCACTTATCTACTGTAGAAGAAACACATGCTACACTTTGAATACAATACTTTCCTAATTCATATGAAAAATGCATACTCTATCCCTGAAAATGTGATAGTACATAAGAACCAGTAAGACGATTGTTGAAATTGAATGAAATATCATTGTCTGCATTGAATATGGTAAACTCACACAAAGTCTTACAGAGAAACTTAATAAGATATCTCTCAATAAGAGAATGCTCACAACATTAACTAATTCTATGCAATCTCAGCAGCTGAAACCATAGAAAATGCTGTCAACTAGTTTTAAATGACTAAAATCAAATTTCGGAGATACCCACTTACTATCGCTCCTCACTGCTTCAATCTTTCCCCTGAATGTTCACCTGAGCTACGTTCTGCTAATAAACTGAAGCACAACATGCAATTCTCTCTACTTGACCTGAAAGCTTTATGTTTCAGAGTTGTCAAAACAATGTGCTATTGCTACAAGAAATTATCTTGTTTCTATTGCATATACATTTTTCAATTTGTTCCTCTATGTCTGTGGACTCCAGGTTTGGGCAAATACAAATTTAATTTGCTGCCATGCTTTCAAATCTGCCTTATTTGATCAAGTATTTCTCCATAGCTTCAAGCGAACATCTTCTTTAAATGCATCAAAATATTTGTATAAAAGTCTGCTTAAAAACCAATCCATATAATGGTACTATGCAAAGGAGCAACATATTGGAATGTATATGAGAAAACAGAATAGTGACCAAGGGTTTTTAAATAGTCAATCACGGTATATTTTAGGTAACATTAGTGTGGAGTTGTCATAGAAAATTTAAAAAAATAATGTAAAAGTTGGGCACTGATATCTCTGAAAAGCCATTTTCAAATTACTTTACCCCCAATTTCTTATAACAATATGTTATATCATATGAATTTATATTTAATTGGACACTTTGGCTCTAGCTTTAATCTTTTGACTCATAATATAGGAGCTGATCATTAGTGTGATGTGTAAGAGGAAATAATGTCATAATTCAAATTACTGAAAGAAAAATTCACATTATATCAGGGCATGTTTTTTGGGGAAGAAAATGCATTTCTTTGTGTCATCACAAACTACATCAGCGTACACGTTGCACTCCCTGTCAGTATCCAGCCCAGGATGAGGGAAGCTAATGATCCAATCAGTGGACCAAATTTGGTGATGAATCCTGGTCACATGCCACCTGAGGCATGTTGTGCAGATGCTAAGAAGATCACAAACTATGCTTAATTATGAAATAAGAAAGGCAGAGTGGGCATGGGAAATAGAATATAAAAACATCCATTCCTCTGAGGGGCTAATCGTCTTATGCAAGATGCTAAGCACTCTCATTCCCACTGATCAGGCCAAAAATGCATCAAACTCACTGACATCAAGGGGACGTCTACCCTGGAACTGCAGGTGAACTTTTCAGCTTGAGTAGACATATCCCTGCTAGTTCTGACCAAGCTTGCATACTAAAAATAGCAATGTAGCTATGGCGGCATGGGTGAAGGAGTGGGCTAGCCTTCCTGAGTATGTACATAGGGTTTCAGATAGGATTGTACGTGGAGAGGCAGAACTGCTATTTTTAGCATGCTAACTCAGTCAGAGCTAGCAGGGATAAGTCTACCCAAGCTGGAAATGACACCACCAACTACAGAGTAGACATACCCTTAGATCAGGGGTCGGCGACCTTTCAGAAGTGGTGTGCCGAGTCTTCATTTATTCACTCTAATTTAAGGTTTCGCGTGCCAGTAATACATTTTAACGTTTTTAGAAGGTCTCTTTCTATAAGTCTATAATATATAACTAAACTATTGTTGTATGTAAAGTAAATAAGGTTTTCAAAATGTTTAAGAAGCTTCATTTAAAATTAAATTAAAATGCAGAGCCCCCCGGACCTGTGGCCAGGACCCGGGCAATGTGAGTGCCACTGAAAATCAGCTTGCTTGCCACCTTTGGCACGCGTGCCATAGGTTGCCTACCCCTGCCTTAGATGTTTCAACTTCCAATCACTAAGCCAAAGGTATATGATGTTTCTGTGAAAAACACCCTCACAGCCTTCTAGGTAAAAAGCCCTTATACTAATCAATTATATCTGGGGAAATGGGAAAATCTTTTTTTTTTTTTCATATTCCATTACAACATATCCATCAAGCATTAGTACTACAGGATTGTGATGCTTGTATCACAGCTTATCAGGAAAGCCTGGTATCACAAGTGAGAGAAACCTTCCTGCTGAATAAAAATGTGCATGGTATTGGAGTGGGACTCAGGATTCTAGTCAAAAGTATTCATATCCTTTCAACTTTAGGTGCTGGTTGTAATCCAGTCCAAGTGAGTAGTTATTGAAAGTCCTTGAAGTCTGATGGTCCATATGAAATTGGTTGGTAGATGCAGTCAAGTTCCTACAGTACAGTTGTACAATGCCACACTTGCAAAAGCTGTCTCAGCAGAGAGTTTAATGGGCATGGCAACTGAATTTCATTCTCTTCAGCTGAAGTGCTCCCTTCACCTTTGGATGGGAGTATAAGGATTGTTGGGGTGCTTGTGCTGTAGAGAAACAGAGCATTTCATTCCGCAAGACTGTGAATCCAACATGTTGTAGGCACCAACTTCACTTTTAGAAATCTTTTAATACACAGTTTGAAAAAAAATAGTAATATTGAACTCAACACACTGAATTATCCTAGCTGTTCACTGCACCACTAAGATATTGTTTGATTTCATTAACTGAACACATTCACAGTTTGCTCACTATAAAGAGACCCACAAATTGTCAATACAACAACTGAAAATAATGTTTCCAGGGTCCTAATTAGTAAAACAATATAGAATGTAAAACAGCTGGAACGGCGTTTTTTCTTTTTAAATCCCTGCATGAATGAAACTACATATAAAGTTCAATAAAGTGGTAGATAAGATGGAGCAAATATATATACGCTGATTAGAGAAAGAGAATAAATTCATCACACACCTCTTAAAAAAAAGAAATTAACTTTTTCACAAAAGTTGGATACTTGAAATTATACTAATATTATTGACTAGCTTTTACATAATGACATTAAAAGTTCAAGTAGGGCCTAGAGAGATGTTGCTATAGGAGAGTTTATACATTGCACCTGTATGTGTCAAAAGCTCATTGTTCACTATAACACCCACACCCCTTTCAAATATGAATATATTTTAGGTACACAATTCCTACAATTACAGAAAAACTAAAATGTAATCAGATTTTTGCTGAATGCATCCTTTCCTTATTTTCAGAACATAAGAACCAGTACCATTCAAATAGACTAAAATCCCTGAATTCTCAGCATACATCTAACTAATCTGATTTGGAAGTTTGATTTAAATCATTTTTATACATGCAAAGGCAAATTCAAAATGGAAATTGTGCTTAATATCCAGGTGTAGTAGTGATATATATCGATTATACATGCTTCAGTTTGATGAATGCTGCTAATAAAACTCTGAAGTACCATAAAAATAAGTCAAAAAGAGGAAAATAGGCATTGAAGAACTATGTTTTTAAAGGTCAAAGATTAATTACTAAGAAAGCAGGTCAGTAAGCTTTAAGAACCCAAGAGGGTGTACCAACAGAAACTGCTTACTCTTGTGCCTTGGGATAGAACACACACGAGTAACAGGCATAGCTAGAGAAGTTCATAAATTATAAGATAATAAAAGACAGAATAACTACCTTTAATTAAAATTAAGGAAATTAGTATTCTAATTAACAAGGGTTCATACAATTAAAAAAACATTTCTTAACTAAATTAATATGATTTCCTATTAAATGCTTTGAATAAGTATAACAAAAATATACAACAACATAAGTCCTATCACTTTTATTTCTCTTCCCACAAAAAATTGTGTGGCTCATCCTCAAATATTTACACTCTGTTTTAGATTCCATTTCATATGATGATGTTAATTATAAAAAACAAAAGTTTAAAATTGTGTCGGAAAAAAATAGATCATTATAGCGAAGATATTGGGCTTTAACATATTATAAAAGATTGATATGGATTAGTGGTTATATAGTTACAATAAAACAAAGAATCATGGTAAAAGGTTAAAGAATAAACAGGCAGTAATCTGTGATGCCTCTTGCTGTTGAAATACATGAATAGATATTGCTTGTGAAAACTAAATTGACGTACTGTACTACAGTATGCTGTAAAAAAGAGTCAAAATCATAAGGCTCACTGATTGGAGAAGCTCTGGAAATGATAACACAGGTCGAAGAACTGAAATAAGTAATGTACAAGTCTGCTTATGGTGCCTTTTGTCCAGCTAACAGAAGTTATTACAATATATTACAGGGTAGACAGAAATTAGAAGGAACTGCAAAAAGGGATTTACAGTATGACCCGCAAGCAGTTTAAGAGAAAGGTAGTGATTTACTGATAATATTTCTAAGGAGTATAGCCTTCATGTAGCCTGTTTTGAACGGGTGGCCCAGATTAGCCCACATCTATTTATATTTTATGTTTAGCAGAAAATACATTTAAAATAAAAATGGATTGTCAAATGAGATTAAAGTATTTCCCTAGAACATATACACTCTTTGAAGAAGAACTGAGAAATTCTTTTAAATTATGCAGACTTGTTCACTGATTTCTTTTTGGAAAAATAAAAATAAAAATGTTTTTGCATTTATAGCTAGATGAATTAACAGATTAATACATTCATTAACTGACAATGAATGTGTCACAGAACAGCCCTATTTTAGTTCCTCAGGTGAACAAATTTTGCTGCAAAAAATCAGAACAATGCTGAATGTAAAAGGACTAGAATAAGTGCATATTAAGATATTTCTGCATTTATACCTGTCAGTCATCACATACTTCAAAGGCTAAGAAATATTGTTACAACTACTACACACACACACACACACACGTACATCAAGTAGCATAATTTGAAGTTTGAAATCACACTAAGATTAGTTCATTTTTGATAAAGAAAGCAAATTCTGTACATCCACAAGTGATGCAGCATTCATTTTATGACTGAACCACACAGTGAATCACAGAGATACAATTGTAACATTTTCTTAAGGCAACAAAAAGAAAGCAGTGCACTACCAAACACCCTCTAAACCCTGAAAATAAAATTGCAGCTTAACGTTAATGAACCAGTTCCTTTAAACTCCCATTAGTAATGCAACCACTAGTAATGTACACTAGCTGTGCTAGGCTAGCCTGCAGTATAGGCACCTTTACATATTACAAAATATGCTGTTACTGTAGGCTAAAATCTATAGTCCCAAAGTCAATTTATTAATAAAAGATTGACATGGAGAGAGACACTACCTACCCACAAATACATCATCATCTTGAAAGAGAAATCAAGGGATCTGTCAGCAAAGAGAAGTCTCCTTACTTCACCAAGTATGTCTGGAAGGAAAACTGAAACCAGTGGGTAGAAAATCTTGCCTTTTTCTGTCAAGTCCTCACAGTTCTCTTCTTTTCTTAAACAAGATATTTTTTGTTTGTTTATGAGAATAGCATTCGTTCAGTGGCTCTTTCTGCGTGTGAAGTGACTTGCTTCAGGCTGTCTTTTTTTCTTCCCTTTTTCTCCCTAACTCTGCCTGTCCTTTCTTTACTGTCAGGCTTGCTTAGGTAACAATTCTTGGTGTGTCTGTTTAATGAGCAGGTCCGTGCACTAAAGGCAGCCACCTACAGTGGTAAAAGCGGAAAAATAAATAAAGAAATAAAGAAATAAATGGGGATACACCACTTCCTGATAGCTGCTATGGGATTTACAGAAGCCCCCTCAGTAGGAATTTAAAGGAAGATTTCTAAGACGTCTTGACGGAAAAAAAAATCATCAGTGTAAAGCAGGTGACTCCAGTGGCACTTAAGCCATTACATTTCCTTGCTAAAGGACCCAGTTCACAAATCCTGCACTTGAGAATTTTTTAACTCAAAGCAGAGCTCCCATGGAAAAGAAAGGAGCATGTACTGCACCCTGCTTCCCCTTTATCTCTTTAAATGTACTTCAGATAAAAGCAGCATCCAGTCAGGTCAAGGCCTTCCCCAATCTTATTACTCTAACACAAGAGTGTTCAACATACTTTTCTACAGCCATCTACTGACTTCATAGTGTTATTGCTGCTGCTGTTAGTCCTATTGGGAGATAACTGCCAATACAGGGAACAGGGAAATACGACAAGTAAATCAGAAGAAAGTTACAGTGTTTGTGCTAATTCGGTATATTTTTTGTTTTGTTTGTTTTTGCAGTAAAACCATATATACCTAAAACTCAAAATTAGGTCAGAGTTATAATTGTTAGGCTAGGTAGCACTGATAGTTATACCAGAGTTGCTGGTTTTCTTATTTTTAAAAATTTGATAGACACTGTATGTAAAATGAATGGTTATGCAAGGGTTTTTGTGGCTAAGACTTTTATAATATGATAAAGTGAAATATTTTTAATTCCTCTTGCTTGGCTACATCTAATGCACAATTAATTTACTGAATCAATCAAGAGAATTCTTCTCTCAAAGACAATTTTCCAATGTAAAAGAGACAAGTCTTGATGACTTTTTAGACTGTATTATTTATCATGAAAATCATCCTTGACCTTGTAAACTGGCACCATTACACACTCTCTTACTATGCTATGTTTTGTATATTGATATAGATGTAAAAACACATAATACAGTTTTTCACTGAGTACATCAACTTATACAATATACACTTACTGACTATAGATCAATGAATAAATAAGGGGGGGGGGGGGCAGGGACCAGCATAGGTATGAACATGAGAACAAACTGACCAGTCCTTATTTTTGGTCTTTGGTTTTATCATCATGTTTGACCGTAGACTGTACACTTAGTCTACATTCCAGTTAAGGCAGTACGTTTTTTGCAGTCCCTAGGCAATTTACATACTCACTCTAACCATACAAGGTAAAATGTCACCTAAATAATTAAAATGCATTAGCTAAATTGCAGAATCATTCACTGCACCAGGGCAGGTGGCAAATGGATAGGCACCTGCTGAAACAGTCTATAACAAGGCTCATCAAGAGACATAATAGCAAAGCAGGATTGGGAGAGCAAACTAAAATCCATACCATTAAACAAACAGTAATCAGGAGAGTCTTAAAGGCTTCTATCTAGCAGCAGTAAAAAAATACTTCTGTACCACTAGCACATAAAAATTGACTTCATTTTGGAAAATATAAAATAACTTATTTGCACAATAATTTGTTTAATTTATGTATATATATTTTGTGTGTATATATATCAATACACACACACACATATATATTTTAATGGCTGATTGATAAATTATGTAATGGAGGAAGGCTTTTATTAATTTTTACTGAGAACAAAATAAAAACATATAATCATTTATTAGTTAGTAAAATGGCAAATTTTACAGCAAAGTGGTAGGAAAGCATTGGTGTACTCTCAAATAACTTTGGTTTAATTTTGGCCAAGAATGGGCCTTGTAGCCAAAATAATCCCTCCTGAACTTTAATGTTCACCCCAATATTGTTTGATTTACATTGATGCTGCCCTCTTCCTTTGTTCTAACACTTTGGAAATTTTAGTTCCCTGCTTTTATGGAAGATTTTTGAAGTGTGATTTTCAAAAATGTAGGTCCAACAAAATTGACAGTAACAAAAACAGAAGGATCGATACAGACTTATACCCAGACGAGGTTCTGGTCTTCCATGCATAATCGAAAAATATTTTGTGAAGCACAAACATTTGATTTTAGATTCTCCCTCAACATTTTTTGTGTGAATGAAGGACCAAACATTTAATTAAAAGCCCTTCTATATATACATCAAACCAAAGTATTTAGAATGGTGTGCGGATAGAGTAGGGAAACGTCATTCCAAAAGGCAGGATCCTGCTCCCATTCAAGTCAGCAACAAACCTCAAATAGATTCCTTTCCAATGGGAACAGGACTGCATCCATTTTTGTGCAGGGAAAAAAAAAATCAAAATCACCAGCTGATCCAATTGACAGCATTCAACAACCTAACAGGCCCAACTTGTTCACCTTTATGCCTTATTCTTCTCCTCATTTTTCTACTATATAGTGCTTGGCATTTTGTATTAATTTACATTAGGATGAATTACATTATGTTGGTTAAGCTGAAAATACATTTTCTGATGCTCTATTTGTGCATCTAACACCTTTTGAGCTATGCACCTTGAGAGTAAATATAAGGTTTCAGAAGTTTCAACGGATGGTTAAAGATTTTATTAATATGAGAAACGTGTGCACAGCTATTGCCTATGAATCATTTTACATCAAACTTACCCTGTTTTTGAGCAGAAAGACTACATAGACAGCATATAAAACTGTAGTGAACTGTGCCCCAAGGCTGTGTCAACTAATTATTTTTGTATTTGAAATTCTGTTCATTATTAAATTGATTACTCAATCAATTCTTCACATCTTATTCCCTGAAACAAGTTGAATGACATTTTCTACTGCTGCTACCCACAACCACACATTTGAAAGATTTTCTTCTTCTTAAGTACATTATAGGCTGGATTGTGCCTAGCTTATGCTCAGGTAGGGAAGAGATGGGTGTAAGTAAGAAGAGGGCAAAGGCATCCTTCTTTATTTCTTGTGCCTATGTGCATGGGTCAGGCAAAATCCCACTCTCCGAGCACAGTATTGGCAGTCTGTAATACTGACAGTGGTTCTAGAAAATGAACAGGAGGGTGAAGGTCCCAGTCCAGCTTCTGCTGCACTGCACAACAGAACTGACCTGGAGCCAGTCCAATGCTCATTCAAGTCAACGTAAGTCTTCCCATTTATTTCAATGGGTGTGTGAAGAACTGAGAAATATTTGTACACAAACTTGAGAAATATTTGCATTATTTTTAATAAATATAATATGCTCTTTTTGCATCGGGGTGATATTAACCTGCCCGGATGCACAGAATTAGATCAAACGGTGTTGTTAAAAGAAACCAGGCAGAAAAGGTAAAATAATAGTCTAGATAAGGATCATCTTCTCAAACATAATAGCTAGGTTTATAGCTGTGAAGAGGGACTCCTCAGCCTCAACCCTGGCTATAAGGTTGTTTTGATCTCTCTTCTCAGCCTGGGCTAAAGACATTGATCTATTAAAAGGTCCCCTGACAAAGAGGGAGAGGGGAAGTGGTCAGTTCACCAACTAGTTTGCTAAAAATAGCAGTGTAGCCATGGCAGCACAGGCTAGCCACCTCAGTACAATCCTGCCTGGGACCCCTAGGTATGTACTTGAGTGGCTAGCCAATGCCAGTGCAACTTCCCAGCTGTATTTAGCAAGTTAGCTTTATCAAAGCAACTTGGGTGTGCCTACACATGCTGTCCTGATTGCAGTGTAGATGTACCCAGAGAGAGAGATATCATGCTGCAGGCAGACCCAGAAACTGACTGAAAGACAGGGTCTGCAGCAAGCAGGCTACAATTTGGTCCCTAAGAAAGCAGTGGACCCCAAGACTGAGTCATGTTTACCAAGTGTAGTTGTAGCCATGTAGGTCCCAGGATATTCCAGGCACAAGGTGGGTGAGGTAATATCTTTTATTGAACCAATTTCTGTGGGTGAGAGAGGGGGTCTACACAGCAAAGAAAAACCTGTGGCTGGCCTGTGCCAGCTGACTCAGGCTCGCAGGGCTTGGGCTGCAGGGCTGTTTCATTGCTGTGTAGACCTCCGGGCTTGGGGTGTAACCTTGGCTCCCACAGAGTGAAGAGCTATCATCTTGAATGGTCTCTTAGAATATGTGCTAACTACTTATGCTAAACAATCTGTTCTACCTTCCATTTAGCTGTGACACTCCACGTACCTTTCCCAGACCTGAAGAAGAACTGTGTGTGGCTCAAAAGCTTGTCTCTCTCACCAACAGACGTTGGTTCAATAAAATATATTACCTCACCCACATTCTCTCTCATGTTTACTCAGTGACTTGAGTGGAATTCCAAGTGTGGGGAAGACAATATGAATGCAAATCACTCTTTTAAATCCACTTCTATAAGCACTGTGTAATTTTTTTTTTTTTTTTGGCAAAATAAATCACTGTTTTTGGAGAGGCTATTTTTCTTCGTGCTATTACTGTTCACGGGCTCCTGAGAGAGAGCTCTTGCAGGTGCCATATCCATTGGGCCTGCTAAGCAACATGGTTGGCAACCAAGGGGACGTAAGCTAGTTGGAGAGGGGGTTGGACTGCAGGACCCCATCACAAAGAGAAGTGGAGGCAGGGCAGCCTTCCCAGGGACTACGACAGGGTAGTGGATCAAACTCCTTTTGTGAGGGTGGGGGCATACAAAAGGCTTTTAAAAGGTTATAACGGTGCTCATTTCCCCCTGGCACTACAAAAGGCATTTACTAGTACTAGTTTAGGTACATTAGCCTCAGGACAGGACCCCCTGCTGGGATGGTGGCACCGCTGTACCAGTCCATACTGCAGGCTGTTTGTAACAATTTCACCTTTGTTAACAACTGCTATAGAAAATATTTCCACTATGGAATAAAAATGGGATACAGTATTGTTGAGACTAGGAGGAATATAAGGGCTGCAGTGGAAATTACAGAACACAGTTATTTTTTAAATATTCATTAATCAAAATTACTTATCTCCGATCAGCATATTCTTACTGGGAGTTAAATGACGCAGGCTAAAAAAGAAAATGCAGATCTACAAGTTTAGAGCTCCATTACATTATTAAAAGGACATAATTCATTTCCATATCTTGACATATTCATTAATGACCAAAAACCTGAAATAATATTGATGCTGCAAATTAAAACATTGCAAACAAGAAAATGCAGAGTCTAGGCTACTACTCTAGATGGTGCTCTTTTAGGTACTGCAAGGGACTTAAAGATAATCACAATGCTACATATGATCATTCCTTGTATTACAGCAATACCTAGAGGCCACTGGCAGGACTGAGACCCCATTGTGCCATGTACTGTATAAATGCATAGTAAGACCTGGGGTGAAATCTTCACCCCACCAAAGTCAATGGAAAACTCCCACTGGGTTTCAGTGAGGCCAGGTTTTCAACCAAGGTCTCTGCCCTAAAGAACTTACAATACAATTTAAAAACATGACAGTACAAGTAGGTTGAACAAAGAATAGGAGGGAGAAGAAAGAGGGATCACAAAAGTAACATTGATAACGTGATGATCGGCTAAGCAGAGGTCTAACAACTCCCATCAGCCTGTGCTCACTCACATCCCCTTTGTCTTGAACCAGGAAGCGGGCGGGCTCTGTTTGGAAAATGGCAGCTACGTAGCAAGCCAGCAGCTGCAGAGAAGCTGGCTGGAGAGACCACATGGCTAGCCAGGAGCTGTAAAAGCTGGAGGCAGAAAAAATTCCTCAGGAACCAGATGCAGAACCATACATGCAACAGGCTGTGAGTGCTTGACAGTACATCTAGATGAAGGTCTGTGTGGAACTTATGATGGAGCAACAGCAGCAGCTGGGCAGGGAGTCAGGGCAGAAGTGCCCCAAAGTGAGACATTAACTGAGTCTAGCCTGGAAACCTGGAACCACCTCCTTGCTTGGAACAGAAACTGGACTGGAGAGGGTACCCCAGGCATTAGGCATGAAGAGCCCTGATTCTCAACTGGACTGCTCCAGGGGCCCAAACAAGAACCTCTATTGTTCACTTTGAACTGTAACTGTTTACGCCTCTGTACCTAGAGTATGTGCAGCCCAGGGGTGAAAGTAGAAATAGGGACTTACTGGTACGGGACTGGGTTGGGGCCAGCTCCGGCCCCCGGAAGGGGCGGGGCCCGGGCAGAAGGGGCGGGGATGGGGGGGTCAGAGCCAGCCTGGCCCGCCCTGTACTGGTAAGTGCCCTCCCCCTCCCCCGCTGGGGTAGCAGCGGCAGCTGGGGGCTCCGGCAGCAGTATAAAGGGCCCAGGGCTCGGCCGCCGCTACCATCCCGGGCCTTTTAAACCGCTGCCGGAGCCCCCCGGCTGCCGCTGCTACCCCTGGGCTCCAGCAGCGGGCTTCCGGCGGCTATTTAAAGGGCCCAGGGCAGTAGAGGCAGCGGGAGCCCCGGCCCTTTAAATAGCCCCCGGAGCCCCACTGTCACTACCCCAGGGCTCCAGCAGCGGGGCTCTGGTGGCAATTTAAAGGGCCTGGGGCTCCAGCCGCTGCTGGGAGCCCCAGGCCCTTTAAATTGCTGCCTGGGGAAGCCGGACCACCCCAGTACGGCGCACCGGCTCTTGCCGGTACACCGTACTGGGGCATACCGGCTTACTTTCACCTCTGGTGCAGCCCTTCCCTTTCCTGCCAGCCCTAGTAAAATTAACTCTCCCTTAGCAATGCATCTACATGGCTGTTGGGACCCCCAGGACTAACTAGGGTGACCAGATAGCAAGTGTGAAAAATCGGGACACTTGTTTTTCAGGCAGGTGGATATAGTTGTGTATATAAGACAAAGACCCTAATATTGGGATGGTCCCAATAACATCTGGACATCTGGTCACTCTGCACTAGCACCTACAAGACCTAGTTGACGCAGCACCTACAGTGCTTGCCTCCAAGTCGCAGTAGATCTGGCACACTACTGACACCGTAGTGGTTTGGTTTGAAGCAGCCCCAATAATTACAACAACATTGTGGTTGTAGTATGTACTGCAGCTAGGAGTGGCAAACCGGATCTGATACCAAAAAACATGTGGAACTTTCACCCACGAATTGAACCTAGCCTGACCCCTTTGGGGAATAAGAAATATTTTCATGCCTGTTTCATTACTGCATGCCTTCACGCCTCCTCGTTTCATCCAACATAGATAATTAAAGAAAGAACTGTTGTGGAAAGGCTGCTGTTGTATTTCCAACCCAGCTGAAAAATCAGGAAGCACTAGAAATTGCAAGGAATTGCCAGATTTCCAGACCAAACTATCTGGATAAATTCAAATAACTCACTGATGTTCGGTTGCTTATCTCAAGTGCTGAACATTTTAAGGTTCATATATGAATAATTCCAATACTAAAGCTCCATAGGGAAAGACAGGAATATAGCAGAAGTCCTAAGTCCCTTGCTTAACTCACTTCGGATTCAAACAATGTTTTTGATTTAAACTCGATTACAGTGACATTTATCAAATCTCACTTTCATATACAGTGGTTTACAGATTCACCATTCACAGAGTTCTTTGGACATAACATACAGGACGATAGTCTGTCCTGTTTTCAAGTTGCAAGACGTTTCCATTGTAAAAATCTTATTTTAGCATCCCTATAGCTTCTTTCTCCCGGAAAATTGGTTTCACTGGAAATTTGCCAGATTTATGAAGGCTCAGAACATCCGTGTAACCTGAGAAAAAAAATCATCAATCTGATAATTAGATATTACTCTGATTTTAAATATTGGGCCAGGATCCTTGATTCCAGATGAACTGTAGTCAGCGAACAACCCAAAGGTGGAATGGAGAGAAAGGAATGTGGCTGGAGAAGGAAGACAATTTTTGTGCTCCTCTGATCTTAGACGCAAAAAGATATTCAGGACATACCCATTACGCTGGAGGCATTATGCCATCCAAGGATTTCCCCTCCATCAAGGGAATACCCAGTGAGTCAGCTTTCCATTTCCTGAGCGTAGAAGTGGCATAGAGATGATGGAACAAACTTGCGAGATCTGGCCCTTTGGGCTATTGTGTAATATTTTTCAGTCTCCTTCCATATGAAAGTCAGTTTAATACTTCTCCAACCATTCAAAATTTCCAGATAGCAATCTCCTTGCAGATTCATGTGCCAGCTATATTGGGGGCAGGGGAGGAGGGAGGGATTGTATTAAACTAAGCCATTAATGGTTTCTGTTGTGCATGGATTGTGGCCAAATTCTTGGCCCATTATGTCAATGGCAGGTTATTTTTGCCTCTTACTTCAGCGGGAGCAAAATCAACCACCATGTGTCCATGGTAGTTTCTATACTATTTAGTTGCAGCTTAGAAAAATAACACAACAACAAGTGACAGCTAAGAGAGTTTTGAGGTTATTGGTCTATGATCCTGGAGCTGTAAGAATTAGGTCCTGATCCCAGCTCTGTTGATGTGTGGAGTTTTCAGTTCAATGAAGGGTGTAGATTTTATATAGACTAGGATACACAACAGGAAGACAGGGTTCCGAAAGCCCATTGCTAGGTGCAATGAAGCCAGAGAAGGTACGGACTACATGGTTCACAACTAGGCAGAAAATAAAATGTTTACAATTTTCAAAAATTCCCTAATTCTGCTTCTTGTCTCCTTCCCTCTGGACAGTCAAAGCTCCAGGTGCCTTCTTCGAGTCTTCCTCTTGACTTCAGGAATTATAGTCATCCAAGCAGCAAACAGAAACAATGCCATGTCTTTATAAGCAACCACAAATGAGCAATACAGCTTGGATAATGAGCACTGGATATCGGCAGTAACTGGGTCTAAATCAATCTGATGAGTAAAAAACAAAACTCCCCAACACTCTTGTTCAGTAAAATTAAATGAACGAATGAATTCAAGTCATTCACTATCTTCTTTCTGATAAACCTGAGCTGGAAAAGAAACTAAATTCATCCAAGAGATTGTACTGTTCTCCATTGGCCAATTCCATATAAAACTTCAGTTCAAATCCCTTATCACCAGTACTCCCAAAAATTCAGGATGGGCTATTCCCATCCACATAGGAAAACATATTATCATACCCCAAGAGGATTGAAACCAAGTATTGATTCCAATGTGATGTGTCATGTAATGCAGGAAGTCATCTGCTCCCAATAGTCCACTCAGATTTGCTTTGGAGCCAATTGTTTTCTAAGTGGTGGAGCCAAGAGGCCAGCTCCCGAGTTAGCATAAATCAACATAACTCCATTGACATCAATAAATTACACCAGCTGAGAATCTGGCCTAATATTTTAAAACAGTTTTTAAGTCAGTGACATGATAAGATGAGGTTGATTAAGAGCAATGGTAAAATGGAGATGGAAGCAAACTGAAAAAACCTGATCTGGTGCAATTTTGTTGTTTCTAGCCCCTCATAAAACTGCTGGCAAATCTGTGCTGAGCTTCAGGACATAACAGTTTCGAACTCCCCATCAGGCACACCAAATTTTCCATGTTCTAGTTAAACCAAAGCCTATTCACATCCCCTTTTCATACATTCAGATGGGCCTTGTTTTGCCATCTTTTGAAAAAATCTATAGGCATGTTTGACATTTACTTTTGGTGTAAGTGAAATTATTTATGCATTACTCAAAGCTTAATCAGCTGGCAGCTTATATAGGTACATGGCCAAATTCTCTGCTGTATGTTTTGCACAAGACAGGTAGTATTAGGTGCGTGCAAGGTGGGTTCTAAGTGAATATAGGTAGCACTGTAAGCAATACAGTCGTGATTAAAATTCAAAACACTAGGGAGGATCCTAGTCTGGAGATATGAAATAAAGCAAAAGTATAAAAGCATGTGCAGCACAAAGAATGGGAAAAGCAGTGTGAAGGAGAATAGCCTGAGAAGCAGAGCAATGCTTTACACTCACTTGTAAGTTTCTTGTTTTGTTTTCAGTATTCTGTTATTTAATTTTCCTTTTTGAAAATACCCCCCATTTCCCTCTTCCACAAAAGGTGGGAGTGATCCCAACAAAAAGCAACCTTTCTTAGTGTTTATCAACAGTTCTGCTTGGGAATTAGGAACACTAGAAATGATGCGTCTTCCAGTCCACTCAGGAAATACTGTGCAAATACCACAATACTAAGAAAATCTTTTGCAATCTCATGAAGCTAATGCCATTACCTTTAGAGAGTGCAATACACACACTGATGTTTTTATACTAACAGCAAGAATTGATATGAATACAGTATCTGTTTATATCTAAATGAAGAACTCAGAAGAAGCTAGTTCAGAAGAGGCCTCTCAAAAACCCTGATTGCATAATCTATCACCTGAAAGCCAAGTGAGACTTCAACCTGTTTTAAAGGCACAGTGTCACTAGTGCATGTCTCGCATTGTTATGGACATAATCTATAGGGTTGCCAACTCTGATTGAAGCTATTCCAGGAGATTTTTTCCCCCAACAGGACATTATGTCATTTTCTTAAAATATCCTATTAAAATCTCCTGGATTGTTTTCAATAGTCACTGGGAGATTGATGCCGATTCTGGGAGACTCCTGGCCAATCCTGGAGGGTTGGCAACCCTAATAATCTATCTATGGAATGCTTCTGAGATCATGCAGTAATGACAGCACCCCAGGTCCTGGGTTTAGGAGAGACTATCTAGGCATTGGCCATCTTACTAAGTATGTGTTTCGGTTGCGGTGGTCAATGGGCAGCAATGTAAGTATGGCTATGGGAGGGGGGAAAAGGTGAGAGTGCATGCACACATGTGCATGAAAGAAACAAACCTGACAAGTTACACATTTTGAAGCTCTGCCACACTTGTCCACAGAACAAGAAACTTCTCCTGGATACATTGGTGGTGAAAAGAAGGGGAGTAATAGCCTATTCAGGTACCACTTGGTCTAGGGAAAAGGTGGGCTAGGCTGTTAGCTAGAAGACCATGAGTTCTGGTCCTTTCTAGTGACTGCTATTGATATATCTGGGCCATTCACAACCTCTGTCATTCACCAAAGCCTCATATCCTTTCCCTAAGAGGCAGAGAAGCCTCAGTTCCAGCTCCCATATCAAAAATCCATTACCACTCTTTACACCTGCTTTCTGCAGACTCAGCAGAGGTGCCAAGAAGAGAACAGGCCATGGAGACTAGAGTACCTCATCCTTGCAGGGAATCCTCCCCTCTCCCAGACAGATCAGGTAGAAGGCCGAGGCAGTGTATGTTGGGAGTTTGCCCTGCTGCTGACATGAAGATAAACAGAAGACTTGGTTCAACAGACAGGCAGGCTAATGTTTTTCACAATCTCTATATCTATATCCACACTTCTTGTAAAGCTGGAGTTAATGGTTACATACAAATTAGCTCATTAGATCTTTTGCATAAAAAGTTATACGTGAAGTTGTACAATATTTGGATGGTATGGAAAAAGTCCTGGAGTAGGAGTGTGTGTACCACAGGTGCCAGCAGTGAAAGGTGGTAACAGGGTGTCTATGTGAGAGACAGAGATTGGGGGGGAAGGAGGGTTGGTTAGAGGTTTTTAGGGGTTTTTAGGGGTCAGAGAATGGGCACAGGGAATACTGTAAGTACACACTGTGGGGAAGGAAATGAGAACAAAGACTGGGAAAGAAAGAAGAGGTACATCAAATTATATGGAGAATGGTAAGAGAATAGCACATGGGAAGGAGGGGAGAAGGCAGAGGACAAACTGGCCTGTGGCCTGGCCCACATCTAAAAATTTGGCTAGACCTAGCTACGTTGCTCAGGGCTGTGAAAATTTCATGCCCGAGCACTGTAGTTAGGTTGACCTAATCCCATCCCTACTGAATTCTTCTGTTGACCTAACTACTGCCTCTCAGAGATGTGCATTACTTGCATCAACAGGAAAAAACTGCTCAACCGACATAAGAATCGTCACACTATGGCGTTACGAGCTGGAGCTGTGCTGCTATAGCATAGACATACCCCGAGAGAAGTCAGACACTAAAACAGACAGAGAAAACATTATACTATATACAGTGATCACCATGAATCAGCCAGCGGTTAACAAGGGTGGCTCACCCCTGAAGGGCGTCCCAACGTTAGCCAACCCTGATTAGTAAAGAGGCACTGTAAAACCCATTGGGACCAGAACCTGGGACAATGGGGGTACCACACACTGCATCACCACTGGAACCTCAGGCCTGGTTTATGCTGGGGGACTTGTGAAGCTAGACACTGCAGGAAGTACTGGCCCATGGGGCCTGAGTGGTGGCCCCCCACAGCCCACTGATTAGCCCATGCCAGTATATAAACTAGGAAGTCAACAAAGGGAGCTGTTTGAACAATGGGGCAGACCACCTGCTTGCTTCCACTCCAAACCTTGCCTTGCAGACTCCAGCTCCTGACCTTGGCTTGATCCTGACTTGCCACCTGTCTGCAACTCAGTGCCTGACCCTGACTTCCTTGTATCCTGACTCAGCTCAACCCCGACTCCACTACTTGTCTTCTGACCTATGTACACAGGTTGCTTACAACCTGGCCGTGACACAGGTTGGATCAGGTAATTACCTATAAAGAGCAGCAGGTGGCTGCGGTGAAAGAAAAAAAAGCTCAGGAAACTGCAGGAAGTAAGAAAGGGTTCTGCAGTGAGGACCCTGATACCAAGGGATCTGGGCAGCCAGACCCAGAAGCCTGAGGCTCCAGCCATGTAGAGCCTGGGAGGAAGGCCGTAGGCAGGAAGGCCTGGGAGTAGGGTGAATTGGGGCCTGGGAATTTTGGAGCTTTATTTATGTGAATAAACTTGAACCCCCGAGATGGGGTAGTGAATGGACAAGAAAAGACTTTGTGAGTTCAAGAAGCCCTTTGAGGGAGAAATTGTTAGCAGGGCACTGCAGTGGTGCCCCTGGCCACGAGGGGGTACACGGGAGGCAGCTGACCCCATTAGAAATGGTATTGGAGATATTTCTTACACTCAGAACAAGAAATCAGTATAATATTGAAATTAGAGTGTGTTAAGGGTGAACTTTTAATGATTACTGCTGAGTAACAAAAGAAAAGGAAACTGGAGTAAGGAAACAAGCAAACATAATAAAAGAAAAGTGAGGTTTCTCAAAATCAGGCCTCTTTAGAGAGTCTCAAGATGGCCACCCAAAATCATTAGTGATTGTTGAAAATCTGGGCCTAAGCAATTTTATTCAAACTTGGCTTGCTTTGAAAATATCAATATCTACGGAACAAATCTGTCTGAACAAAGTCTACTCAGTAATTTAAAGTTATTAGCACTTAAAATGTATTGAAGCAACACAACAGAATTTGCTGTTGTGGGATTGATCTAAAGCTCAAGTGGCTTTATAATGTTGAAGGTGCGGCAAGGAGCTTTAGTTCTGGCACCCAGTCTACAACAGTTTGGTTCAAGATGTATTGGAATAGGCTTACTGGGTTCAGAAAGTGTCAAGGTATAAATTTAGACATCCCATTGGCATCCGGTTTGGATTTTTTTCAGTAATAAAATTTCATGCACAAAACAATGTACCAACAAACATCTGTAGTATAAAATAGGACAATGGGCAAGAAAGAAAGAAAAGGGGGGTAAATAGGGATACACCTTTTGCCTACATTGAAAGGGATTGCATCTACCATGTACATAGTATCTAGCAAAATGGGATCCTAATCCTAATTTGGGGCTAATATTAAAGAAAGACTACTATAAATATATTAGACAGCAAGCATTTTTTGAAGGAGAATGGAAAACAGATTGTTCAGAAAAAAATAGGCACCGTGCCTGTTAAATATGCTTGTATGACAGTGATTTAGGAGCCTAAATTACATTTTCAAAAGTCACTTTGGAGACTAACTCCCACCAACTTTCATTGGGGATAGGCTGCTAAGTCACTTAGGCACTTTTGAAAATTTTACCCTTTATACTTAACACCTAACTTCCCTAATTCAGAGTTCATTTACACTGTTTGTGCATGGACTATCTGAATTGGTGTCACCACAAGACCAACGAGTCAAGTCTCCTTCGTGTTATGCTGGCAAAGGCATCATGGAAACCATTAGCCCCAGCAAGGTATGTGCTAATAGAAATATCAGAATCCCAAACCCCACAACCCTTTCCTCCCACACATTTATTTTTTACCTCAACAGAACAGTTTAAGAAGAGCAACAGTTTCTAAGAAGTTGTAAGCTCAATTGCTGTTAAAAAAGTAGTCTTATTTACTGTAGTAACGGACACTGCTGTAGCTGTAAATCCATATGCAGGTAAATGTGCACAGCAATGCTCTAGTGAACACTTTGAGATAATAGACTTCTGCTTTGCGTCTCTCACTTCCCTCGCGGCTGTCGGGTAGTGCCCTTAATACCCTTTCCAGCTGCTCAGTAAAAAACATGACAAAAAGCACTTAACCAAAGAAATCCTTTAGTGTCCTCAAGAGTTTCAGGGGAAAACAGTTTGTCACAAAGGGCCAGAGAATAACAGAGAATTTGAAATATAATATTTTGTATATCAAGCATTACACAGCACATCAATCCTCAGACCCAATTCTGCACCCATCTAAATAGTGCTTGGATGACCCACCACCCAGACTTAACCCTGCATGCAGGAAGCTCACTCCAATTGAATCCTTCCAACTCTTTCAGGAAAGCACACACAAAATCATAACAGTCCATTCCTTATCCAGGTGTCCTCCCTTGGCCACATTTAGTCTGTAACACTATCCCCAGTTTTTGCCAGAAACTTCAACACACCTGGGTTCTCTCTGCAATCATCTCTTCATATTTAATGCTCATTGTTCTCATTTACCAAATTTTTCCATTTACTATTCATCAGAGGCAACAGGCTTACCTCAGCCTCTCTACATTATCAGAATGATCCAGCCCTCACTTAAAGATTTAATTCAGTCTCTGAGAGTTCTTGTGGCTGTTTATCACCTGGACTACATGATGTCCCTGATTCTCATTAGCTGACTGCTTGATTCCTCACAGCAAGGGGCAAGTATTACAATTTCCACCAGGTAATGCACATTTTCAAACTCAAAACAGCAATATTACATCCTTTGGAAAAGAGTAAATTTCTAGAGAATTTACCCCACTTTTAACGCCAGATAAAATTTATTCCCCTTTTAATTAAATAGTTTTGTACATAAGAAAACCGTCCTTTGCTTTTTTTGGGGTGTGGGAAGGAAATAATTGTTTAGCTGTTTTGTGAATGGTAGAGTTCCAGTCACCTTTGTGCAGCTGCAAATTAAAGTCCTTTTTATATAAACTGTCATATTCCTCCCTGAGCAGTAAAGAAGCTTGTGATATGGCTCAGTGCAGTTTGGGACCACCCGACACACTCTTAATATTCTCCACTAAAAATGGCAGTAGACATTTTGCATCACATGAGTAGAAACAGATCAGCACCTAAATGAGCAGAGCACCATCTGCTGCTGTATTCTCCAAAGGAAAGTATACACACTATATAATGTGTGTTGAATGGTGTAATGATGTATATCAATTTAGGCCACATTCATGCAAGCAGCTCTCTGTAGAGCTACATTAACTTCAATGGGGTTCTCCCCATATGTAATAAATTGCAGGACTGGCACCTTAAATATGATCGAGGCTATGATGATTCTAAACAGTAGAACTTCACTAAATCACAATAATGTTTGGAAGATCCTTTGCAAAGTACTGAAAGCAAACAAACAATTTTAAAGCTTCAGAAAATGTACTTTGATTATTTGACATGTAGCTTAGTGTGTTAATTATCTAGGACAACACTTCAAAGTACCCAGGTAAAAAGTCTATCGTATGTATTTTGTAAAAATAACTGTCTAGCAATGCAAGATTACTGCTATTACTTTTCTATTAGGAAGTGAACTTTTATTTTTTGTGTACAAACTATAGGGCGTATGTACAAGCAAATGGGAAGTAGTGAGCTATCCCCTGAAGCCTGCATGTTAAATATGGATTTCTAAATGAACAAATATAGTTTATGGCTACAACAAAATATAGGTGGAATGACTCATGGGGGCAATAAATCCTGGGTCTATGGAAGGCAGGAGCAAAACTCCCATTGGCTTCAGTGGGGTCAGGATTTCAACCACGGTATACTTTACGGTTCCTAATGAAGCTCTAGTAACCCAATGTCACCAAGCACATGGCAACATCTGTTTGGTTTGCTGGTGTGCCTTTTAAAATACTTATTACTTTACAAATCCCTGGTACTGTTGTCCCTTAACTACTGCATAAACTGATAACATTACCTCACACAAAAGCAAAATGTGCTCTTACTACTGCACCTCCATAGCTAACTTTTCTAAACATTCTGAGACCTCAGTCTTGCAATTGACTCAGTGAAAGTGTATCATTTCATCCATGCAGAGCACTGTTGGCATCTTCCTCACAATCAATAGGTGGGCTGGGGATTAAGGCCCATATTTGCAAAGATATTTAAGCGTTGAGGTGTTCAGCATTGCAACATCTTCGTCTTATTTTCAAAAAGTCATTTAGGAGCCAAAATCCCATTGATCAGTGTTCTATGTCCTTGCTGGGTGATGAAGCTCAGTGAGGAGATCCTGGATCTGATTCTATGGGAAGTGATTAATGTCTCTTTCTGACAGGACCCTTTGCATGTAAGTATGCAGCGGTTTGTCAAGTATTAAAAAAACCCAAAACATTATTGTTGAGAACATCTTGGGTAACCAAAATACTAACTGTTCACTGACGCTACTGAGAGGTTATTGAGAAGGTGGTGACAGGGTAAGCTCCAGGAACACCCCTACTTTATCAGCCAAATCTATGGTTGTTATTTTTAAACCTCTTCCTGTCAGGCTTCAGACTATCTCTATGAAAAAATCTGTGTTGTCATGGCTGATAAAAAATGCTTTGCTGGCAATGGGCAGTAAAGAAATCTTTGGGCTGATTATTGTTAGCACTTTCAATAACCTTTGATTCTACTTGTGACATTGCACTCCATAATGTTTTATGGAAATAGGCTTATGAGGGTAAATATGATGTAACTGTAATATGCTTCATGCAAAAGGTCTCTTGTAAGGTATCATAACAAAGCTTATGATCTACTGAGTGTGTTCATCCTATTTGTTTGCATGTATTATTTCTATGTCTGGAGTTAGGAGAATAAGATATAAACTTATATTACTAAGGTAAACATATTAAGTGGAAGCCATTAAGGGTGCTTCAGAATCAATGGCCTGTAAATGGCTTATTTACCTGCAAGCCTTCCTGTGTTTGTGAGCCAGCCCAGGAAGAATGGAGGCTGGGGTGTCACAGGACATGTGAACATGTCACCTGATACTGAAATCCATCTTAAACCTGGTGCTTTTCCATTTAGAAGGAGGGGTGGGGACCCAGAGAGACAAAAGATTCCCACCTTGTGCCAAAAGCTATAAAAAGGGGTGGAACAGAACAAAAGGGGCCGCCAGTCATGAGAAAACACCTAGTTTCCACCTAAGATGTCTGCAGGAACGAACAAGGACTGTACCAGGGGAAAGGATTGGGCGGAGACTAGGAAGGAGTCTAGTCTGTGAAAGAAGCTTATTGGAACATCTCTGAGGGTGAGATTTTACCTGTAAACAGTTTCTTAATGTATTAGGCTTAGACCTGCGTGTTTTTGCTTGGTGACTTACTTTGTTCTGTCTGTTATTACTTGAAACCACTTAAATCCTGCTTTTTATACTTAACAAAATCACTTTTATTTATTAGTAAGTGATTAATACCTGGGGGAGCAAACAACTGAGCATATCTCTATCAGTGTTATAGAAGTTTTATAGTGTTATGAGTTTACCCTTTATAAGCTTTATACAGAGTAAAACAGATTTATTTGGGGTTTGGATCCCATTGGGCACTGGGTATCTGGGTGCTGGAGATAGGTGACCTGCTGAGCAGTTTTTGGTTAAAGTTTGCAGCTTTCAGGGTGTGGCCCAGACCTGTCGTAGTGACAGGGAATCTAACCCATCATGAAACAAAAAGCTTGAACAAATTGGGGGACTGGTTAAAACTTTTATTTTGGCACTAGATGGTTCAATGCATTGGTAAACAGACTTTACAGGCTTTCATACCTTAGCAATTGTCATGTGACAATGGAAAGACTTACTGAGCATTGACTTCAATGTGCTTTGGATCCTTACTCCCCAAACTGTTAAAGGCAAAGGTTATATTTTTTTCCATGTGGGAATAGTGAGATTTGACACCCAACTGAAAGAAATGTTTCATCGGGACCAGCATAAATAGAGCTCTAAAGGAAGTTCAGGTATGCACCAAAAGCTGGAGAATAATTATGTTGCGAACAGGCCTTTATCTGGGAATGCTGTAGACTGAGCAATATTTCATACAATATGCTGCTTATTTAAAAGGAATCAATGGTCTCTATGAACGCCTCTAAATATTTTGCTGGGGCACCATGGCAACCAGGCCCAAAAATTCTGGTAGTCTGATAAATAACAGTTATAGAAGCTACACTGTAGAGTCAAATTGAAAGACAAAGATAGTGCCAGATTTTTAAATCTTGGCCTCCTTTATTCAACTTGGAGATGCAAATAACTGTAAACAAAATTTTGTATAACCAAGGTTTAATATCTAACTACTTGATGTGCAGTGACAATCAAATAGTTATATATCTACACCACACACTGATGGTGTGCACAATTACCATCACAATTATTTGTGGATCAGAAACTATGGGGGTAAAATGGGAAGTTAATTTGATCTCACTTAAAAATCCAGGCCCATACTGTAACATAAAAAAGGCAAGACTGTAGTCTAGGACATATCTATACTGTAAAATATTAGAGGGCAAAGAACGTATCTTACTCTGAGTTTGTAAAACACCTCTAATTTATGGTGCTATATAAATGATTTTAAACAATGATAAAGCAATTGTGGGAAAGCAAGTGAAATAGTATATTACGGAGTGGAAGAAAAAATTTAAAAAAAATTAAAGGAGAAATTAATTCAGAGGACAGGAAAGGAAACTAACTAATAAAGGAGGAAAGACATGGAGAACAGGAAAAGACTAATTAATATGACAGGATATATTTTACGTATCTTCTTTAGAAGGTGGTGGTCAACAAGAGGAAGAAATTACCTTGATATCAAGGCATTTTTGTTATTTCCAATATTGTAGTGAAGGGAATTTGAGCAATTTTTAAAGACAACACTGTTAGTTGCCAAAAGAGAAAACATATAGTTTCTGCTATTTGTGCTGTGAGCAAATGGCATATCCTTCATTCCCATCACCTACAGCTAGGAGTGTATGTGGCAGCATTGTCTATCATTTGATTGTGTGATCACAGTAGGTCAGTGAACGGTGAGTTCCTTTTACACAAGTTAAGCCTTATAGTGGTAGTGGTGGGATACCCAGTGCATACCTGTGCTGCAATGTTTAGCTTCTGGGAACTTTGCAACTTCTTCCCCCTCCCTGAAGCACACAGTCTTCAATAATAACTGTCAACACTTGTGATTAAGATAAAAGCGCACAAGAGAAAACACAAAGGAGAAATTTACTGCAGAAGCTATATTCACTGCAAGTGAAGGCTGGCTTCCTTAAAGGGGGGAGGGGGAGGGCAAGCCATGAGGTTAATGCAAGTATTGCCAGCCAAAGCCGATTGGCAACCTCTCAGCAGCTGGGGAAATAAAAGAGCTGGAAAGCAGAAGGGTGGGGCAGCTGCCAGAGGAGCAAGCAGGCAGGAGAAGAGAACTCCTGCCAGCAATTTGCTGAGAAGCTGCTCAGAAACAGCGCCCTGGGAAGGGACAGCCTAACAGGCTGAAAAGCCTACTGAAACCAGGGGAGGTAGGAAGGAATTCAGGGCCCAGCAGGAGTTGTTGAATCCCAATTCTGCCTCTCTGGCTTAAGGACCCTGAGTGGAACCCAGTGGAGTGGCCGGCCCTGGGTTCCCCTACCAACTCTTGAGAGACTTAAGAACTGAAAGGGTTTCCGGGGTGGTGGTGTGGGGGAAGAGTACTGAACCCGGGCTAGGAATGGTGTCTGGCCCGTGAAGGATATACATAGAGTTTTAAGCTGCAAGCAACAGCTGTCTGTCCATAAAGAAATTTTGCAATCTGCTTAAAACAACATTTAGGGTTAGAAATTACTATTTGTAGCCAATTTCTTTAGTGTATTGAGCCTAGTTTGCATGTTTGTTTTATTTGCCCAGTAACCTGCTTTGATCTGTTTGCTATCCCTTATAATAACTTAAAATCTACCTTTTGTAGTTAATAAACTTGTTTTTTGTTTTTTCTATAACCAGTTTGTGTCATTCATAATGGGGGTGGCAAAAAGTTGTGCGCATCTTCCTCCACATTGAGGGAGGGAGCGAATTTCATGAGCTTACGCTATATAGATCTCTATACAGCACAAGACAATATAATTTTTGGTTTACACTCCCGAGAATCTGTGCACTTGAGTGCTAGGCAATCTCCGATCTGAGTCTTCCCACACAGAGCTGATCTCAGTGTGTGTGTGTGTCCTTTTGAAGCTGGGTGTGGCCCGACCTGTGTGCGCGCTAGAGGAGGCTTGAGGGCCTGGCCTAGCAGGACAGGGCAAGGGAGCCCCAGCTGGTGGAACAGGCACGCTCAGTGGGACCCCAGTACATCAGGTGGCACCCTGGAAGGGGGCAGGGCAACCCGTCACACAGATGTCTAGCTATAGCAAAAGGATAAGTTCAGTTGTAAGGATGTATAGAAGATTTTGTATGTGGTTATGAGGTATATGATAAGATGTGGCATAGCTATGATCTTTGGGTAAACTAATTTTTTGATCCAAAATTCCTTTACTTTTGTGGATTTGATTACAGGTATCTTCTGTTTGGGACAGTACTTAGTTATGCAGATGCATAACCTTTATTTAAGCAAAAACTAAACCCAACCAAACTAAACTAGAGTTTTCTACAGCAATAGCCTCAAATGCTTTACTGCTGTTATAAACTGTGGTGTTTTGGGCCACTGCTGTATAATACTAAAGTTTGGGTGAGGGGGAGGGTGTGCTTTGTTTTTAACAGGGAAGGAAGGACATTCAAAATAAAACATAACTTACTGATTTGAAAACTTTCAGAGAAAACATCCAGTGACTCATACAAGTAGACTCAATATACTTTCCACTGACACAAAACCACATCAAAAATACAAAGATATCAATTATGTTCAGAAAATGTGTCATGAAATTCAATCCAAAAATCAGTCTGCACAGAGATCCCATTCATTCCATTCTGTCTTCACTGAGAACATTCTGTAGGTTTTTTGCAGTAGGACATCATTAGTTTATTTACTTTAGCTTTTACCTTAACTTCTTTAGGCAGAACTATTTGTTCTTGGGTTTCTCATATCTTTTGACCTAACAAGTATTTTGTTTTTCTTCTCTTTTTCCTGCTGGGAAGCCCTGGCATCTAAACATGAGCTATCTCTCAATCATTGATTCAACCAACTGAGTATGCCAAGGGAGCTCTCGTAACCCTCTGATAGAGACTCAGGGTATTATGATGATACTTGTGGATTCAGAGGGATTTCTTCACCAACTCCTTTGGGTTGTTATTTCCACACCTTTTGTTTTTAATGGGTTTACCTTCTCCCAGTCCACACTTTGTGAAGCAGCTGTCATGTGTAGTTCTGAAGATGCATCAGCAGAATAATTTGATATGAAAACCTTGTTATATCTGGTGCATAGCAAGTACATTTGGAAATACCAAACTATTGAAGTTAGGAAATCGATTTTGGGGGAGGGTATCAAGGTTTCATACCAAAGGAATTTTTTTCCCACACATTTACAGTGCATTTTTTCTGTGTTGTAATTTTTATTTATACTACACTTTGAAAACACAGCCTTCTATAATTTGGAGATGTAGGTCTGAGGATAATGAAAACTAATATTTTAATGATAATTCTACATAAACTCTCCTCATTTTGACACGTCTCTGCTTTAGTCCCATTTAAAGCATCAGGATGGCTCATGGAGTAAGGCACTGAATATGGATAACAGTGGCAGAATTTGGCCCTCAATGTTTTGTCTTCTTCACAAATTGATGGAGATTTCTTAAGGCTGCAATTAGACAAATATAGGGAAGCATCTGAACCACTAGGTCCTTTGTTTTTAGCACAAAATGTTCGGACAATTTAACTCAGTGGAAGAGATGGAAGATACAACAGAAGGTTGGAAGTACAAACTGGTGGTTTCCAAACTGGTGATGCCTCCCAGCTTTGCCTTAATTAAGACACAATAGGGAGGCATTGAACAGATTCAAGTGGGGGGATGTGAATTGCCCATCTGGTTTCTGAACCCACACGGTGCGTTGGCAGAGCCTGTTGGAACACTGAGAAGTGAACAGTGTTGACTAAGACAAACACTTCTGACCAAATAAAGATTTGCTGCAAGACTTTGTGTGGAAGGCAGACGGTATCTAGCTCTGTTCAAATTTACATAAGAACAGCCATACTGGGTCAGACCAAAGGTCCATCTAGCCCAGCATCCTGTCTTCTGACAGTGGCCAATGCCAGGTGCCCTAGTGGGAATGAACAGAACAGGTAATCATCAAGTGATCCATCCCCTGTCGCCCATTCCCAGTTTCTGGCAAACAGAGGCTAGGGACGCCATTGAGGGACCTATCCTGCATGAACTTATCTGGTTCTTTTTTTCAGGGTATGTTCACACTGTGGAAGAACTATGTTCACATTAGGGCAACTTTTTAAATTATGCCCATGCTCAGTACTGTGTCCCAAAAATAGAAATATCCCATTGCTTGAGTTGAAATTTGCTGACAGCTTGAAAGTCAAGGCACCTTAAAAAGACACCAATAATTTTTGGTTCAGTTTTAGTGGCAGATTTGTATTTCTCTATCCTGTTCCTTGGAAACTATCTAATGCTGCCGAGGGTTCTAAACTAATAAAATCATTCTTGTTTAACATATAGAACTCCACTTTCAATACAACTTGGGATTTTGCTGTGGAATGGGACAACGGAATGCAACCATTTTTGTTCTGTTTTATTTCACTTAACAAACCTTTCAAGAGGTTAAGAATATGTACACACTTCTGGTGAAATCCTGATGAGACTGAAGTCAATGGTAAACTTCCCATTGACTTCAGTTGGGCCAGGATTTCACCCTTTATGTAAACAGTGTTGTGTAACCCTGCGGAACTCTGTTCTGCAATACTTCCACTATAAGTACTATGCTGCATATATGGGGAGTTTATTGGACCAGTATACAAATTCTATAGAGGTGGTTACCTTAACAATTTCACATCTGTGGTCAAATTGACAGAAGGTTAACAGCGCATGACAACCTAAAAGCTTAAGAGAAAAAGTAAACTTGACTAGTTTATACAACTGAAGGTGAAGAGGGAGGAAGGAACTGTATTGCAAATATTAATTGGATGTGAAGGCAATAATGGAAGTACATTGATCACATGGGGAAAATAGTTTATAGGATTTGATTGCCTGAAACAGAAAGCAATATGTAAAAGAGAGGGCGCTATTACCTTCTGAGAAGATAATTCCCTTGGAATCAGTCAATATGTTTTGGAATTTTTATATTCATTTCCCAAAATTAATTTTACTCACTTAATACAGTATTTTCAATGGCTGTCTTGTTCTCACCGCTGTCTGCTCAACCAGGGAGCAACATTTACAAAACAATAAAACACCATGAGTCCACTAAGTAATGTTAGCAAAGGCAAACAAAAAAACTCCCCATCAAACTAGGATTCAAAAACGTTAACTGTTCCCACTGCAAAAACAAAATAGAAAGAAACAAAACACAGGATAAACAGAAAGGCTTTCTGGAAATGCTCTGAACATCTCAGGATCTTTCAGATCAATGAAGGGGGAGGGGATTCCATAACTTAAATCCATGCGCTTAGAAAACCATGCACCCAAGCCCCAACACAATCTGGGGACCGTTGAGGGTCTCACGTGATCTTGATGGTCAGAAAATGGCATGGAGAAAGCTAGAACCTCTATAAATTTATCTTCCTTTTGAGACATTATCCACGTCACTGCTGTCCTTTGCAGAGTTAAAAGATGGATTAATAAGCAACAGTGGGTTTTAAAAAAGAATTGTAGTTATGGTAGATATGGAACACAGACAGAATTAGTATAGCAGAGGTCAAGTCATTGCTGGGTACCAATGTAGAGCTCTCAGCTAAAATATGGCTGCAGGTCACCTCTTTCCAGGATGACCTCCTCAATGTTATGCAGATATTATATCTATATCTATATATCTGTATATTTTATATATATATATATGTGTGTGTGTGTATGTGTATATATATATATCCCCGGCACTTCCCATTCCCCACACTTCCCATTTTAAACCTTGTTTTTAAACCTTGCTTATGACTTTGCCAAATTGTAATAATTTGGGTTGAATTTTTCCAAACTGTGTAGCTATCTCAGGCTGACTTTCTTTCCTTTGAAAGTCTGATTTTTTTGTCCTGTGGGTAAGAAGAGTATGAGATCATGTAATTAAAGATAGTATTCAAGCATACACTCAAGGGGGGCTGAATTAAGGTTGCACAGGCAACCTTAATTCTGGCATTTCCTAAATTTTGAGTACTTGCCTATGCAACTTTAATGTTCTTTTAATATAGTTTTTTGTGCGCAATATAAATGTGTAGTCAGACTATTCTCTCTAATCTCTTATTGCTGAGAGCATAAGAGAATGTGCTAATCATGCAGTTTTGAACTAAACAGCACTGATGTGCTTCAGTCATCCTGCCAAGTGGTTTACAGAATATATTTTGACTGCTGTGTTTGAAACATATTTTAAGAAATCTGGCAGGAAATCTTATGCAACTTAGATAAGAAAATCTCTTTTTAATAAGAAGAATGAAAACTATATCCCTTTGGGATATGCAAATACTGTATCTTAAGCACACAGTTTCTGTCACTGATTTGGTTACATTATGCTCCTGAAGTTTTGTGACATCATAGGACAAAATTGGGATTTTTCATGACAATAACCTATTTTACAAGCTATTTCTTCTTTACCTCTTTCATACGTCAGCCCTGTTCACTAGAAACTGAAATACAGAGCTAGAGTCTTTCAATCTAAAATTAAAGCAGGAATTTGTACAAAAATATTCATGTTTACTTCACATTAAGGATTACTTCATATACCGATGCTGAGTTCAGTGTGTCCTACTAATTAAAAAGGGAGTAAGAATGTACTTCACTGTAGCTATGACCCACTTTGTGTGTCCTTCCCTACAATCAGGAATGGAAAGCTGAAGTTATGATACATTATTTATTTATTTGAAGCTGCAGGGAGAAAAAAGAAAAGTCTTGGATAAGCTCACACTGTTTCTTGAGGTCCTATAGCATTCCAGTAGGTACTTAGAATGGAAGAGTAAAGATAAAAGAAAGTAGACAGACTATGCTACTTTTTATACCTGAAAATAGTTTATTCCTCTCTATCAGAAAAAATATGTGCCACTAAGAAGGGCTATCCTCAAGAGAAGCATTTCAGAAGTACGAGAGTAACAAGTGAACACCATTGCTAATTCAGGTGGTAATAAAAAAATGATGGTAATCACGGACAGGTCCTTACCATTCTCCCGACACCACCTCTGGAATAGAAACTAAAGGCAACATCTTCATTATCAGAGCAACACTGTTTCAAAATAGAAAAAACTGACAATTTTCCATGTAAATAAAGACACTGTGTAACTAGGTGGTATCTTTGCAGCTTTCCATCTAACAGCAGGGTGGGACTACTTCAAGAGCAGAAACATTTGTGTGGGCATCTACAGGAAAACATGTCTCTGCTTTGCTTTGGTTGGTTAAATTGGGAAGTACCCTGGGAGACGCCAGATGGCTGGTTTTACATTTTGGTTGTGTTCTACACAGACAGAAAAGCTCTCCTGAAGTCTGTGCAGAAGTTAATTATCCAGCCAAGCATGACTATTTGAGAGCCATCTAATTCTTGCCAAGATTGAAGAGATCCTGAGTCCAGAGCAGATGTAAGGCTCCGAATACCATTGCTTGTGTTGTCCCAGACCAGTCAGTCACACACTCTTTCTTAAAGTGGACTTATACAAACCAATGTTTGTTTGTTTTTAAATGACACCTCCTAGAAATAGCCTGCCTGGAGGGGGAAAGGGCCTAAATGCAGGGAACTGTCTGTGAAAATGTGGGGTTTGAACAGCACTGAAAACGAAGACAGGTTGGGAAGCAGACACCAACCTTCAGACACAGCCAGAGCTCTGTATTGTTTTACACATTACCATATAAACATGTGAAGAGCATTTACACCAAAAACTTGACACTGGAATTCTGAATTGCCTCAGAGTAGGCAAAAGAGAGAATGTGCCACAGATTAAGCTTCTAGCGTCCCCTCCAATAGTCCACTAAGTACAGTATTTGCATAAGCGCCCCTGACTTTAGCATCATCTCCATTAGAAAACTGCTGGAGGCTGTAAACCAGAACACATGTATGACACTCCAGGCTCAATGCCACTCTGGAAAGAAAATGCCAAACTCAAAGTGATAGAGAAGATTGTCACAACTCCCCCTCACTGGACATTGAACTGGAGAGCTCTGTCTGCAACACATGAAAATCTCAAGAGATATCATGACTGTTGAGTCTGTGAGAGTGGAGCATAACTGGAAAGCTAGCAAGAGCCTTAAAAAAAACTATGCTGGTACTCAAAAGTCTGGGGGCAAAATCATGACTCTCAAAGTCAGTAGCAAAACTCCAGTATGGCCAGGATTTCACCTTTGCTGTTCTACTGGTCATGAGTACCTGTCAAGTGTGATGTAAATGAGGTCCTGCAATTGGATCCAGCCATGTGGAGGTAATGGAGCTGTGTGTGGGTGCAAGGACCCATCTGAGTAGCTCCAATGATAGGAGAGGGACCTTTAGGTAGGGGCTGACCTCATCTACTGAGGGGAAAATCACCACCACCAACAAACAAAAAGGAAAAGACATCAGGTACATTGTTTGAGTACACATGGCCAACTAAGAGGCCTGCTTGATACCCAATTCACATATGAGCACTGGATATTTGCAAATTTAAGTTAGGTGAACTCAAGTGTACATGCATAATTGAGGGCATCTAACTTTGAAAATCTGGCCATAATTTCCCATCAGTAATTTTTAATGTTATAATACCTGTGAATGTCCACTGTTGTTTTTGTATGCTGGAGTTCAGATTAATAGTCAAAGGTTTTAAAGACTTCATATAGGAAAGCACACAAAAATGAATTAAAATGATATTAAAGGTTTAGCACAAACCCTGAAAATTGGAACTCAGAGTTAAGCATTCCCCCCCGAACAGTAACGTATGCTGACGCAGAGAGTGAGCACTGCAGGACATGATATATAGAAATGAGAATCACACAGTGTTCTCACTGTGCACATTTCAGCGTGAATAAGACCTACCTCTCAATTTCTTTCCCCCATGCCCATCTCAAGTGGCATGACCTTTATATTTCAGTAACATGCCTTTGTGTGCATGTTACTGGTTTTGATTTATTTACTGTTTAGAAGGTAGGGAACTATTAAAAGACTTATCAATGACCAAATCCAATCATGCTTTTCTCTTTTCAAGTGGTGGTACTGAGGCTCTGCACCTCCTAGATCTACCAGTTCTCAGAAGGAACTGATGATTGTATATAATGTTTCCCACTAATGAATGCATGCAAAGAAAGTTGTTAACTGGAGTCACAATTAGGTCACCCAAGACTTAAGATCAAGAGACTTAATCATACCATTTACCATTAGACTTCATTGGTATTCACAGGAAGGCACATTAATAAACCCTCCTACATGAGGGTTTAAAACAGTTCCATGCCCATTTTACAGCGTTCATAAAGTATTATTGCACAAGGATCAAATGCACTAGTTTAGACACCCAAATTCATGCACATAATATGATACAAAACTTAAAAATTAGGTACAGTTTAACACGGAAAATGATTAACTCTTAGTAGAAGGGAAGGCTGGGGGAAACCCAGTGAGGTTTAGGTTAGGATTTTAGTTTAAACAAGGTCATTAGGCTCTGATAAAAAATCATAACCCCAGGTTAAAGTTGCAGCAGTAAGGAAGGTTCACTAGAAGCAGCAGACAGACTTCTGAGGCAGTCACTGTGCTTTTTATAGGTTTATGAATTACAGCTTATTTCTACCTAAGGCTGCGATCCTAAGCTTCTTCACAGCCTTAAATAAGCTGTATGATTCATGTTTCAAAGCCTGATTTTTCAGGCACAAATATGAGATGAAATAGGTTTTTTAAAATGATTTTGAGCAAGCTGTGAGGTTTGTGTTTTCACAGACAATTTTTAAGGCATCAGAATTAGAATTAAATTCAGCTCCACAAGATCGTCCATAAAGTCATAAAACAACGAAAAGTGGCTGGGGTGGGAAGTAGTGCTAAGAGAATGGGAGAGGGAATCTATCACTGATAGAGGGTTTAAATATCAGGATTGGGGAATATAAAACAGAAGAGGGAGGGAGTGACTGGATAACCTTATTGTTTTTGTTAGAAGAGATGCTGAAAATACATCAGTGTGCGGATGGAGGAAAACTCTTGGAGAAACAAGAGATGGTTTGTTTCTTTGATTAATTCCTTTTGAACATCCTTTAACTTTTAATACAACTTTACCCTGAGCCAAGCCAGGTCAGGCAGCACCATTCTTGGGCTCTAGTTCTATGAAATCATGAATATTCAAGATGGTATATAGGAATACAAAATCATTGCTAATAGAGACAACTGAAAGAAAGGCATAATAGCTTTGCAAACTTTAAAACATAAGAACGGCCATACTGGGTCAGACCAAAGGTCCATCAAGCCCAGTATCCTGTTCTCTGACAGTGGCCAATGGCAGGTGCCTCAAAGGGAATGAACAGAAAGGTTATCATCAAGTGATAACCCTGTCACCCAATACCAGCTTCTGGCTAGGGACACCATTCCTGCCCATCCTGGCTAATAGCCACTGATGGACCTATCTTCCATGAATCTATCTCCCCCCGTTATAGTATTGGCCTTCACAACACCCTCTGGCAAGGAGTTCCAGAGGTTGATGGTGTGTTGCATGAAAAAATAGTTTCTTGTGTTTGTTTTAAACCTGCTACCTATTAATTTCATTTGGTGGTCCCTTGTTCTTGTATTATGAGAAGGAGTAAATAACACTTCCTTATTTACATTCTCTATACCACTCATGATTTTATAGACCTCTATCATATCCCCCCTTAGTCGCCTCTTTTCCAAGCTGAAAAGTCCCAGTATTATTAATCTCTCCTCATACAGAAGCCATTATATATGCCTAATCATTTTTGTTGCCCTTTTCTGAACCTTTTCCAATTCCAATATATCTTTTTTTGAGATGGGGCGACCAGAACTGCATGCAATATTCAAGGTGTGGGCATACCATGGATTTATATAGAGGCAATATGATATTTTCTGTCTTATTATCTATCCCTTTCTTGATGATTCCTAACATTGTGTTCACTTTTTGAACTGCCGCTGCACATTGAGTGGATGATTTCAGAGAACTATCCACAATGACTCCAAGATCTCTTTCTTGAGTGGTAACAGCTAACTTACACCCCATCATTGTATATGTATAGTTAGGATTATGTTTTCCAATGTGCATTACTTTGCATTTATCAACATTAAATTTCATCTGCCGTTTTGTTGCCCAGTCACCCAGTTTTGTGAGATCCTTTTGCAGATCTTCACAGTGTGCCTGGGACTTAACTATCTTGAGTAGTTTTGTATCATCTGCAAATTTTGCCACCTCACTGTTTACCCCTTTTTCCAGATCATTTATGAATATGTTAAATAGGACTGGGCCCAGTACAGATTCCTGGGGGACACCACTATTTACCTCTCTCCATTCTGAAAACTGACCATTTATTCCTACCCTTTGTTTCTTATCTTTTAACCAGTTACCAATCCATGAGAGAACCTTCCCTCTTATCCCATGACTACTTATTTTGCTTAAGAGCCTTTGGTGAGGGACCTGGTCAAAGGCTTTCTGAAAATCTAAATACACTATATCCACTGGATCTCCTTTTTCCGCATGCTTGTAGACCCCCTCCAAGAATTCTAGTAGATTGGTGAGGCATTATTTCCCTTTACAAAAACCATGTTGACTATTTCCCAACAAATTAAGTTCATCTACGTGTCTGACAATTTTGTTCTTTATGATAGTGTCAACCAATTTGCCCAGTACTGAAGTGAGGCTTACTGGCCTGTAGTTGCCAGGGTCACCTCTGGAGCCCTTTTTAAAAATTGGCGTCACATTAGCTCTCCTCTAGTCGTTTGGTACAGAAGCTGATTTAAATGGTCCAGGTGGCATACCAGAAAAAAGCTTTCAAAAGTCTGACTGATGTGTTATATACATCAATGGAAAAAAATCACTCAATGTGCGCTAAATGTGAAGTCCTTTGCTTTCCATTGCAGCCAGTTATGTAGCGTTGATGAGTTGGAGAGATCTCAATTAAATAATTTAGACATCATAAACATTAACTTCCAATCAGCATACAGATTAGCACACAAGAGGACATGGATAATAGGTTGAAGAGACAATTGTTTAAGTCATTAACTGGTGGCCAATGCCTTATTCAGCTCTTTAGTACAGAACAGATCAGACACACAACCCTGCTTAATGATTATAATTATTTATCATTTATACAGTGAGAGTACCCTCAGGCCTGATCAGCAGCAGAGTTTCATTATGTTAGGTACTATACTAACAGACCAAATCAGAAAGCCTCTGCCCTCGATTTAGAATTTAAAAGTAACCAAAGTAGACAAAGGGTCTGAAAGGGATACACCATATGAATAAATTATCAAGGTGACAATTGGCATGTCTTGTTTGATTTTATGTATTTGTATTATGAGACAGAGGTTTAAAAATGTGTTAGCTAACGTGTTTAAGAATTACTTATTTTTCCTAGTTTGGACGTGGCCAAATAACTCCAAATTTACCATTCCCAACCTGGCTTTATCATCAAGGTTTGATCAGAGCACCTTTTCTTACAACCTCCCAATAAACCAGAGAGCATCACCGCTCTATCTCTAGGTGGAGTATCCTTGACTTGAAAACTGCCTGTCATGGGCCAGGATCCAGGACATTGCCAGTTTGGCAGAAAGAGCTTACTGGAGTTAAGAGGTATAAGTGAGGCCCATGGTACAAGTGCTGGATTGGATAGCTAACAAAGAATTTGTAATACCCTGGCACACTTTCATTAAATGGACACTGTGTTCCCAGTGGGAATTTGTTACACAGATATTCTTGAATCACATCCACTGATGGATAGTGTCACACCCCCTCTGGCTTACTTGCAGCATAGGGAGAATATTTAATTAGGACTGTGCTTCCAGTTTACTTAGCTCCAAGCTGGTGTTACTGTAGTCTTCCTGGAACTTTGCTGCTGTGGGATATTCTAAAATTCATATTCTAGAATTTCTAATTGTCTTCCAGTTTTAGTGATTTTGACACAATGACATTAAGAGTTACATATTGAAATTCACTCAATGACATCCATGTCGAAGCTGCCTTCCCTGCAGTCTCAGCCTGGCACCTGAAGTTAAACTGGTCTCTTTTACCTTTTATGTCATCTCCAGTAGTAAAGGTTTGCCATTTGAATTTCATTGACCATTTACTTTATGTGAATGACCACAGAATTCACCACTTTCTTTCCCAGCCATAGTGACCCTTCAGTACTAATAGTGGTGAAAACCTGTAAGCAAATAAGACTCAGAAAAATTCAGAAATCCAATCTGATGAGTAAGAAGCTGTCATTTCTGACCATAAACGTACGATGGCTTCAATACTGTTTTTATCAACTCCACCCACATTTATTCTTTCATTCAATCAAGTCATTCATTCAGTGTTCTTTATGTTGTTACTTTAGACAATGTTGCTTCAAATGTAATTTTAGTAGACATAGAAAATTTCTATTTGCCATGTGGAGGCTTTCATAACTTTTTTCAATTACTGCAGTTCACTTACAGCTTGTGGTAAAGCTCAGTCTGGTTACAAAAAAACAAACCCCACCCCCAAAACACCTCTAGTCCACCTGACAGTGAATCAATTTTCAGCACATGGGATGGAAAAGTAACCACTTTCATTTTGTTTTTAGCTTCTTTTATGGTATTTTTCATATTCAGTTATGTTTGGATATAACAATGGCAATACAACATTCTTCATACTACCTTGCATAAATCTATCATAATAATGCTTGGACATCAGGAATTTAACTTAAGATGCCTGTAATATACCATGAATATGGTATCTTCCAGCCACTTATTTGTTATTGTATTGGTTGGTATATCACTACAAAGGGTTAAATTCAGGCAGGAGCTGACTGGTACATAGACAAGACAGCACATATCCAGGAAGGCACACAAACACCTCTCAACCAGAGTGATTACTACATTTTTTTACATTGATTGGATAGAAAAAATGGATTCTAGTAGTTCTAAAACTGTGATGCAATTATAAAATAATTTGAAAAAAAAATCACATGAAAGAATAGGTATTGCTGTAAAATAAACTGGAAGAGGCCATTTTACTCAGTAATCAGACAAAACCACACATGCTTATGAAGGATTTGTGAGCCTGCCTCCCTTAAATTTTGAGAGTTCTCTGCTCTCTTTCCTCAATTCAGAGAAGAAAGTTTAATAAAAAGAAACAAAAAACTTCTTTTTTGGTTCTCATGGCACTACTTCTTCCCGAGAAGACTGCCCTCCAGTGATGTACAACTCATAGCAATCTTTCAGCTTTGACAATTGGCTCCATTGAAACATTACTACTCTAATGACAAAACAGAGCATCTTCACAGCTCCTAAATCTCCATGTTAACATTAGTGCAGTCACCTTAGATCAGCAAGACTAATACCAAGGAAGAAGTATTTTGCACATACAAAAAAAAATTAAAAAGTATTCCTCACAGAATACTGCATAGTGAGCAGGATTATCCTAACTGCTTCTTTAATAATTTTGATACATTCCAACTGACTGGTGTGACTGAAAGATCATATTGTTAAAACCAAGTAATAGCTTATAGCAAAAAATTAAACAAAATTTAAAAAGAAACTTCTGATTAAGTTCATGAAACACATACTATGAATGGAATATTTGTTTATATTTATACATAATGCTCTGTAAGCCTTGTCAGAACTGCTGCTGCTTGGTACCAGTCTTATGACCACAAAAACAAGGCGGTGGTATTTTCTACTTCCAAAAATTAAAAACAAAAACAAAAAAATAAGGAAATAAAAAGAAATATACATCTTCTTACACAGCCAGTGCTACAAAGTTGCCTCTCAACTCTTAATAAATATAGTTTTAGCAAGGAAACACCCAACGTAGGGCATGACAAAACTAGCTTTCCCGTTGTTTGGCCATATTCTTAAAAATACTTGCTGTGTGTGTATAAATTTTAACACCAGCTTGCACAAGTATTAGAACCTATTAATTGTGCATAAACATATTGGTGCTGAAAAAGCATCTAAAGATGCATTTGAACAGGTAAAGTTCAAATGCAGCACAGACTGAAATATTTGAGAAAATCTGGCACTTCCATTGAAGGAAAAAACAAAACAAAGACGGAGCAACTTGGGTATAGGAACTCCGTTATTTACAGAGCATGCCACAAAACCACAACAAATACATATTCTATAATACTTGAACTCTTCTGAAATTTGCTCTTGATCTTGACATTAATTTTTATCTGAAAACAGGCGTAGCACAGACAATGAAAAAAAGAATATCTCAGCATCTCAAACAACCTGGCAATGGGGAAGGTTTGTGAGACATTTGACCTTTATAAGTACTAGGGCTTCATCTTGCGCATAAAAAAAAAGGACCCGAGTGACAGACAAATTCCCGAAAAAAAAGGATTCATTGCCAAATCCAAATAAATTATATAAGAAAAATCCATCCATACTGTAATGGTACTTCATAATAAGATATACAATATTAACCAACACAATCAATAGTAAATTAGCTGAGATGAATATGTTCCTCTCTTGAACCCAAAAGCTGCAGTCCATCTTTCAAGAGAACCTTTTGTTGTGACATGAGAAAGAGTCTGCTTATTGTAGAGTAGGGAAGAGCATTCTGCATATTGTTGCACTTACCCTTAGTTGTTCTCTTTCACAACTCATCTGTTGTCTTGAAATCTACAATGAGAAAAAAATATACAGATTGAAACAAAGCATACCTCTTTTGAAAGGTAAAGCACAGGAAAGTAATAAGGTAAAATTTATAAGGACGTTTTATTGCATTGTGGATTTGGGTGACATATTTGTGTCAAGAAGAAAGTCTCGTTTTCTCATTTACTGTTCTTTGATAACATAAGGCAAAGTACATAGCTACCACAAAACACCATTGTAGTTCTACTGGGTGTAAACAATAACTCACATTCATTTATTGATCCGGACACAGCAGCAAAATGAGGTCAGACACATGGATGGATTTTAAATGACAGAACCAACTTTTATTAAAGTTAAACATATGGGAGAGGAGCTACGTGCCCATCACCCATACTCTTCTATACCAGGCATTTAAGAGATTCCAATACGGGAGTTACAGGTCTCCTATCATATAACCTGTAATTAGTTGAGGTATGCTCTCAGCCTAGCCCCCAGGACTCAGCTCTTTCTGAGTTCTAGCACACTCCCCCACTCCCCTGCAAGGTGCAGAAAGGTGGGGGACCTTGGCCCCCTGAGTGCCACAATGTCTGACCCTATCCCATGAGCCCCAGGCCAATCAGGAAAATTCCAAGTCTTTTACCTCTGGGAATTGCTCATTTTTTTCCTTTGAACTGTATTGGAAACCATATGTAAGTTGTGACAAATTAACAGCTCAACCAAGTACATCAGTTAGGTACTAAGCACATTTCTACTTAACTTACTGTGGCTTTAAGGTGCTGTGAGGAAAGCAAAAAACTCCCTGGATCTCTGCTAACTGGCCCTATGGGAACAAAAAATTCCTTCTTGACTGTCAAATGTGCGATCAGCTAGACCTGAAGCATCTGCCAGGCTGGATTCCCAGTTCCGGGTGAGCAGGGTGGGTGTTGGAACAGAGCTGAAAGAGGCTCTACTTGGCCCTTGCTCCAGGTTAAATCCTTGAGCTGGAGGATGGTGACCAATCAGCACCCCTACCCCCACAATTGTTGCCAGAGACTCAAAGGTGGGGGATGCAGGAGGAGCTTCCTGTTGTCCCTCAGCAAGACTCTCTCCCCCTTGCTGCTGGGGCTGTCCCATCAAGTCCCCCCCCCCACGCCACGTTGAGGCATGTGGGTGACATATCGCACCACAGTATATCTCCAATGACTGTAATTACCTTTCATCACAATTACACTTGGTGTACACACAAAGTAATGGTACAACACATACATAACTAGCAACTGGGTGAACTCCAAAGAAAGTGGAGGTAATCTCCAGTTCAAGGAAGTATCAGAAACTCAGACGCTTTATTTGAAGGGTATCTGAACTATTCAAACCTCTTTGATATACAAAATTTAGATGGCTGTTTCACCGGGACAAACTATCTTAAAAAAATCCTGTACTTCCCTTTTTGAGTCAAGTCAACCATCACAAGAGGAGCCTTCCTCTCATGATAATTTTACCATTTCCACTTTGTCTTAAGTGGAACCTGTGAAGTGTAGAAGCATTTTTAAATGTTTTTTCTTAAATTTAAATCAAATAAAATATATTAAAACCTTTTAAAAAAAGCCAATTGAGTTCAGTGTGAGAGAAAGAGAGACAGAACTTTCCCTGGGTTTAATACCAAAAATGGTTCACACATCCACACTACAACTCCAAGTAGCACACAAACAAGATAACATTTTCACAGCACACCATACAAATAAAATATTAATCATGGGAAGAATTAATCAACAGATTCCTATGATCCCTTCCACATCTGCTAGTGGTGGGAAACTAATTTTAATGGTACTGGAAATGGGTAGAACTGCTTCCAGTGAATATCCCTCTCCTTCCTGTTCCTCTCCAGTCCCAACAGGTTTCCAAGAACCAGCATTACATTTGAGACATAGGCCAGTGAGGCATTGGTGAGCGGGTTCTCCCTACACGTTTCAGAAATATCAAATATGAGGTTATTATTGCTGGGTCCCCATCGTGACTCCATGGGAATGTTCAGGCATTGACAGCACAACTTGTGAGATAACTATGCTACTAGAGGTAAAGTGGGTCCATCAGGGCAGAATGGAAAGGTTGGGAATTCTATGGGTTTGAAGGATTATATCACCTATATCCCTTATTGCACCCTACACCCATTCTGCTAAGGGGAGCATGTAAGAGAAAGTCCACAAGGCTCCTGCCCCCCCTTCGGGTTTTTCTACAGATAGGTGGTACAATACAGCATATAGTTATCGAGTTTTGTTTGTTTTTTGTGGCATGGGCTGAACCATTTGCCGAGGTTTTGTGAAGATTAATTAAGAAAATAATTCAAAACTGTTGTAATTATCCACCTTACTGAATATCATTAACTTTGTAAGCATAATCATTGTAGTTTCTTTTTTCCATAACAACTTGCATGACAAATATAATTCACAAGACACTAAATAAAGAAATGTGCAGTAATACTTCTTAATGCAACATTCAGAGGTTCAGAGTACATTTGGACACCACTATGTCAAGCAGGCACTTACAAGAGGGTAAATCTGAAGCAAAACACATCAACACAAGGTATTTTATTCCCCCGGCTGCGGCTGACCAAAAAAAACCTTCTTTCAAACAAAAGCAAAAGTATTTATGACATTCTAAAATCTTTGTCCTACTTAGCAATGGAAAAAATCCTAATAAATAAAAAGCATAACGTTCCTTCCTTATATGAAAGGTACAACAATAAATCCCCTATGCCAGAAAGAAAATTACACAGCACAAAAAAGATCTATGCACATGTTGTTTGTGCTGTGTAATTTAACATAGCACAAAGAGGAGAAAGGTATTTATCATTGGTCTATATATAATTTTTCCCCCAAAGAGTAAAATTAAGTACAGCTAAAGTGACTGTGTCTTGGAGAGTAATTATTCCATTTTTCAAACTTGGTGCTTTTCACACCCATTACAAATTTAGTTAAAATTATATTAGACTACACTGTAAATATACTTATGTAAGTCCCAAGAGTTAATTTTAGATCTGAATCCACTCTGGATCCATCTATTAGTGTTGTTTATAAAATGTAACTAAGTTTCTAAAAAAAGTCTGGGGGTGAATCTGGGGACTTGAATTTTTTTGTTTGATTTTTCCGTTTTTTTTTTTTTTTTAATAATTACAATTTTCACTTAACTGATACCAGGTAAAATGTTGAGTACTCCTGATTTTAGACAATGGTCCTATAAACATTAACACAAGTGGGTAACTTTACCCATGTGTGTAGTCTCACAGAGTCTATCTAGAACTACAGATGCACATAAAGTTATTCTCACATATAAGCATTTGCAGAATCCATGTCATAAATAGTCTCCATCATTACAACAGCTAGTTCTTATATAGTGCTATGTAGATCTCAAAGCACTTCCCAAAGGAGGTAAGTATCATTATAACTACTTTTATATAGGTGGAAACGGAGGCACATGGAGGGTAAATTATTTGCTCAAAGTGACTCACCTGGCCAGTAGCAGAGCCAGGAGTAGAACTAATGTTTCCTGATTCCCAGACCAGTGCTTTGTCCACTACACCACATTGTCTTCCTTTAGAAAATTTGACTACATAGAGGGATAAAGAGTTCACAATATTTGTGCTAATGCCACCTCTGCAACATTTCTCTGGTCACTTCCCTTTGTCCAATCATCAGTAATGTCAGTCTTAGATACCCAATATCCAAGGCACATCTTTAGCAAACACCTTTAAAAATAATAAATCCTGAGAAACAGCAACATATGTACTCATCAATCAAAAGCAATACAATTTGCATAAACACACATACACAGTAGATAGTTTAAAGAAAAAAGCTTCATGGAGGTATCAGTTTTCAGGATGCTAGTGCAGTGCAATGATGCTTATTATACTCAACACAATGGTTGCCCTGCTCCTTTGTCCTTTCCCTTGCTGCTTTGTCATAACCACCTGTGATCTCTGGACATATGTTTATATGGCAAGCTCTTTGGGACAGGGGTTTTATTTTGTGATATGTCTATGTAAAGCGCACAATGGACCCCTGATCTCTGATTGTAGAAATACTTGGATCCCCCAACTAAATACTAATATTAATAGTAAAAAGAAAAAGTAGTCACAACATAATATAATCAACTCTATGCATCTGAAGAAGTGAGCTGCAGCCCATGAAAGCTTATGCTGAAATAAATTTGTTAGTCTCTAAGGTGCCACAAGTACTCCTGTTCTTTTTGCGGATACAGACTAACACGGCTGCTACTTTGAAACCTATAATCAACTCATCATCTGCATAGAGATCAATAGGAAATAGAGGATTTAGAACACTGGTGATAGTTAACTTATCATTTAAAAAAAATAATAACTTGCTATTTACTTTATAGCACAGGAGATCTGGAGGTAGATAATTTTCACTTCCCGATTGGGAACTGTTGCTCCTCTGATATACTTCCACCTGCCCTACCTACTCTTCCCTGCCCATACATGTTTCAACACAGCACTGGTCCCTGATGAAATGTGTACATCTATGAGGCATTTATAATCCCCTCTCATTTCAATAGTCACACCAGCTTGGTGTGATTTTAAATGATTGTCCAACATTTAGCTAAAATATAGAGATAATTAAAATTTTAAACAGCTATCGACTTTTCTATCTTGCTCATTTGGAATCTTATCCAAGGTTGTCAAGAGAAGAAAACACAATTCATCTTTGCTTTCCACCCTGACACAGTTGGGAAAGGTAGATGAAATATCTAGGTTGTAGCTTTAAGATGTACCATCATTAAGAACAATGTGTCACCCCCTCCCCAAGTGTCTGAAGCTGTGGGAAGACACCTTCTCTATGGACTCCATTCTGCATCTCACCTCACAGCGCCCCGTGAGGTGAGATGCAAATATAAAAATGCAACTTTTCATAAATGTATCAAGGACATTTGAAGGCAAATTGGGAGAGACGGAGGAGTGAAAACAAAAACAAAATCCAACCCTCAAACTTGTCTGTAAAAGTCTGAAAAAGGAAAATAGTTAATAGTTGCTATTTAAGCACATAATTATCTGTTTTAATTAGATGACAATCATTTGGAGGGCCATCAAGTAGTGACGATTTGAATTAGGGAATTTTTAAACATCTTACTGAAAAACATCAAACATTGTAGACACCAGGGCTGGAAAGTGGCATGTAGGAGTGAAATGAAACATTTATAGATGGCAGAGGAGTAAACTGATGGGTGCAGGGAAGATTGAAAGATCAAAAATGCACAAGTTCACACAAGGGTGTAAAGAGAGGATGATTATGGATTATCTGTCTTCATTTGCAACTCCCACAACCCATCTGACCAGCAAAGTAAACAAAAAGCAACGTACTTAAAAACAAAACTACTCTAGCAAAAAACTTATTTGAAATACATATTGAAATTTACCTGTGTGACCCTGCAACGTTTCGGTGCCAACTGGCAGAGAGTGCAGATGTACAGAGAGTTTTCACAGGGATCCTCTGGGTCAGATGTATGCATATTAAGTTTACCAGTAGGTGGCACGTGTGGTCTCCACTATGCACCCACTCGTCATCTATCACTGGGAAACGTAGGTACAGAAAATGTTTAAGGAACTATGTATCTGTACTGAAAATTACAGGTCTGTCTCATCTTACGCGGGGGTTCCGTTCCGCGGTTAGCGCATAAAGCGAAAACTGCGTATAGTCAAAATTCCATTGAGTTCAATGGCAGGCGGAATCGCCCGCACTACAGGTACAGTGTTAAAATTGTTATTTTTCTCTTTTTTTTGGTTTTGTTTTTGTTTTTGCCGATCGCGCATGTTAAATGCGCGAATGCGACAGACCTGTATGTTCTTAAGATATGAGCGTTAAGGCAGGTCACCAGAAGGTGGTAAACATGCTCTTGTCAGGTAGGTGTGAAGAGACGCTGCTCTCTCTCTGGTTTGTCATTTGTGTGTTATACGCTTCACAATGGAGGCCTAGATACAATCTCAGCCAAATGCTGATCAAGAGATTGTGAAATCGACAAGAAAGAGGCATACAGGAGAACATAACCAGCAGGAGGCATCCTGTTTATGAGTAAAGACAATGGTTTTGGGGAGGAGGGCAGAGGGGGATAATTGGGGATATTGGGAGCATCCTGGATCTTTTCTGCTCAGGAGACAAGCTGACAGTGTGACTTTTCTCATGAAAAGAAGATCACAGCCAAGGTGTAATACGCTGGAAGGAGTTGGGGTGAGCGTAGCCCTGTAATACATGACAGTAACTAGTTCAGTAAGTCTAGGCTCTGGAATGCATGTTATTTTATTGTATATGTAACTATTTGTTTCCAATATTTCTACTTGCTATCACTTGAATCTCTAGTTTTGTTAAACACATTTTTTACTTGTTTCTACTATAAACTTATCTAAGTACTCTGTTTTAAGCGGAATGGTGATTGAGACCTATCTGGTAAGCTGGGGTGTACTGGGAGCAGGGATTCTGTGAATGCCAAGAGTGTCCAGTAGAACAAGGGCTGGGGACACTCGGAGGGCTTGGAGCATGCCTATCACTAACCTGCAGAGGTACAGTGGAGTCTATGTAGGCTGACGGGAATGCTGGTGTTGCCTGTGATCTCAGGGAGCTGACCCATGGCAGGCACAGACATGGCTTCCTCAGGCTAAGGACAGGCCGTAGCAAGATGCTTCACAACCCTAGGTACCCCCAGGAAGTGTCACAAACTGGAAAGAGTGTTAAAGTCAGCCTGCTTTACCCACTAATTTCTATTCTGAGTGCATTTCTCCCCCTTCTATCTGTCCTTATAATGCCAGCCTCAGTGGAGTTTGGTCAGAAATAGCCGTAGCCATAGGGCTGTTGCTGTATTCTGAACTACCTGTCTATACACAGGGCAAGGATAACTAGATGATGTAGTGTGGTATAAAGCTACACTCTCAGGCATTGGAGATGTCTCCATTGTCACTACTTTGAAGCACTGAGTGTGCTATGAAGGTCATCCCAAATTAGTACCAACTGATACCACACCAAACCAATAGGTACTCTGTATATGACACATGTTTTAAGGAAAAATAGATTTTCAAAAAATGGTTAGATATTTTTTAAAAGTACTGGGAGCTAAGTTTTGTATCCTTACACTTATAAAGCCCGCTTCTTCAACTACCACAAGTCCAGTTATACCAGAGGGAGCCATAAAATCCTTAGCATCATAGGGGCTTTCCGGGACTAGAAACAAGAAATAGGTCCCACTTGAGAGTAGAAAAACCTTACCTGGCTTCTGGGTGAAAGTCAATGCAAGGGTGGGTGCGGGGTGTGGGCAAAACTTCTTTAGGCACCTTTTGAAAATCCCAGTCTTAATGGTTAAACAATTCATTCCCACCAGCGTCCATGTGGTATGTACATATAGGTCCTCAGGGACCTTCTGCAAATGGTGGATTGGGTGTATTGGGGCACTGCTTTGTCCTGCACATCTCCACCACCCCCTGGAATACCCCTTCTCTCCAATTATGCCAGAGGTGGAAGGGGGAAGATGGTGCAGGAAGTGGATATGCTGATGGAGAGTTCCTTACAGCTTTACAGACCAAACTTCCCTGGGACAAAATATAGAGCATGATTACATGATAATGGATTATTAGGACAGAATTAAGATGGCAAAGTGAAAGAAACAAATAAAATATACTTGCTTTTATGTGAATAATCATTTTCAGTATGTTAATAATTAAATTATGAAATTAAAAGGATAAGCGTTGGAAATTTGCATCTCCCTGGAAGGCACAAATACTAAAGGTTGCTCTCCATCCACCTAACCAGTACTAAATCTGCTGTCTTTCATTTTTGTCTCATTTGCTAAATGTACTAGCTTAAGAGAAAGACTTTGGCAACCCTAAGCACTTAGTGGAAAAATATAAATAATGCACTTGTAATATGTAAACCTGTATAGGTAGACCAGTGGCACTGAAAGCCATAACATATTTAATTTATGACCAAGAGACCTGAGAGAGAAACTTTGAGCATGTCCTCCAATCTGGAAATACGTAGCTTCTTAACCCTCTATGACCTTTGTTGTGGCATGCCTCTGCATTGAACCAAATGCAGTGAATTTATTTATTTATTTTGCTTCTTCCCTGTTATTCTAGCTGTTATTTCTAGTTTGTATATAGAAGGTACCTTCTGTATCTCTCACATAATGGATGACAAAGTACTGTTTATTGTTTAAAGGTGATGGCAGAAGTTTATTTGCCAGCGGAAGTTTTGAACGACTTGAACAGGATTACCTTTTTTGAGCATCAGCTGCTATGCACTGCTTATTCAATAAAGACCCATTAGAAATAGAACTTGATCTTCTGGGGTAAATCTCTAATCAGGGCATGCAAATGAGATATGGGTTGGTGTTGTGATTTTGTTTTGTTTTTTTAACAACAATTAAATTAAAATTTTATTTTTTTAAATAAATGGAGATATCCTATCTCCTAGAACTGGAGGAGACCTTGAAAGGTCTTGATTTTGCCCCAGATCCCTAAGTGGCCCCCTCAAGGATTGAACTCACAATCCTGGGTTGAGCAGGCCAATGCTCAAACCACTGAGCTATCCCTCCCCCCCAAACAAACTGCAGAACATGGTAGAGTTGAGTTATTTTATATTTATTTAGGCAGCCATCCTCTACAGAAGGTTCTCAAACTGCAGGTCGTGACCCCTCAGGGAGTCACGAGGTTATTACATGGGGGGGGCCATAAGCTGTCAGCATCCACCCCCAAGCCCCGCTTCGCCTCCAGCATTTATAATAATGTTAAATGTAAAAAAAGTGTTTTTAACTTATAAGCAGGGAGGTCGCACTCAGAGGCTTGCTGTGTGAAAGGGGTCATCAATACAGAAGTTTGAGAACCACTGCTCTACAGGGATTTGCAAGCACAGACTCCATGCTTGGAACCCATATAAGTTCTGTGATAGGGTGCTCGGCGGGAGGGATGGCCTAGTGGTTAATGAACCCAACTTCCAGCCCCTTGCCGCTCCTATCAGTGACTGTTTGGACAATAGGAGCCACACCTCAAACTGAAGGGACATATAGGTAGGAAGTAGCCCTGGGAAGTGGATCTGGACTCGCAGCAGGGAGGACCAAGCGGTGTCTGATCCTGACCCTAAACTGTGAATCTTCTGCTCTCCTACCGTACCTGGGCCTAGGCTATTAAGGAGGTGAGGTAGTGGGACTTGGGCCCTCCCTCTCCACCAGGTCCGAGCCCAGTAAGAAGCAGCACCCGCAGGATCCTCCCTGCAGCGAATCTCAATCCACTGCCCTGGGCTACTTCCTACATGTCCCTTCAGTATGGGGCGTAGTTAGGGTGACCACTCATCCCAAATTGGGTGGGACAGCCCCAAAATGCAGAGTTCAAGTCGCGGTCCCTGGCTGAATGACTCTGGGACAGCATTTGTCCCAGATTCCCTGCAGAACTGCTACACGACTGCCCAAGGATCAGGGGCGGCACCAGCCTCTGATACCCCCTCGCCACAAGGCCCCACTCCCTCTCCCCCCAGAGAGCTGGGTAGTAGTAATAGCTGCCAGGGAGCCCAGGCCACTGTGGGGAGTCCCTGACCTGGATGGATGACACAGGCTGGGGGCTGCTCTCGGGCCCTCAGCCCTCCACCCAATGCAGAATATACTGTGCAGTATGAAGGCTACGCTAACAAGCAGGGCCGGCTCCAGGCACCAGCTTGTCAAGCAGGTGGTTGGGGCGGCCACTCTGGAGAGGGGCGGCATGTCCAGCTATTCGGCGGCAATTCGGCAGACGGTCCCTCACTCCGGCTCAGAGCGAAGGACCTTCCGCCGAATTGCCGCCGCAGATCACGGTCGCGGCTTTTTTTTTTTTTTTTGGCTGCTTGGGGCGGCCAAAA
>NW_020664444.1:27723791-27746482 GCF_002925995.2 Terrapene triunguis
GGGGGGGCCATAAGCTGTCAGCATCCACCCCCAAGCCCCGCTTCGCCTCCAGCATTTATAATAATGTTAAATGTAAAAAAAGTGTTTTTAACTTATAAGCAGGGAGGTCGCACTCAGAGGCTTGCTGTGTGAAAGGGGTCATCAATACAGAAGTTTGAGAACCACTGCTCTACAGGGATTTGCAAGCACAGACTCCATGCTTGGAACCCATATAAGTTCTGTGATAGGGTGCTCGGCGGGAGGGATGGCCTAGTGGTTAATGAACCCAACTTCCAGCCCCTTGCCGCTCCTATCAGTGACTGTTTGGACAATAGGAGCCACACCTCAAACTGAAGGGACATATAGGTAGGAAGTAGCCCTGGGAAGTGGATCTGGACTCGCAGCAGGGAGGACCAAGCGGTGTCTGATCCTGACCCTAAACTGTGAATCTTCTGCTCTCCTACCGTACCTGGGCCTAGGCTATTAAGGAGGTGAGGTAGTGGGACTTGGGCCCTCCCTCTCCACCAGGTCCGAGCCCAGTAAGAAGCAGCACCCGCAGGATCCTCCCTGCAGCGAATCTCAATCCACTGCCCTGGGCTACTTCCTACATGTCCCTTCAGTATGGGACGTAGTTAGGGTGACCACTCATCCCAAATTGGGTGGGACAGCCCCAAAATGCAGAGTTCAAGTCGCGGTCCCTGGCTGAATGACTCTGGGACTGCATTTGTCCCAGATTCCCTGCAGAACTGCTACACGACTGCCCAAGGCTCAGGGGCGGCACCAGCCTCTGATACCCCCTCGCCACAAGGCCCCACTCCCTCTCCCCCCAGAGAGCTGGGTAGTAGTAATAGCTGCCAGGGAGCCCAGGCCACTGTGGGGAGCCCCTGACCTGGATGGATGACACAGGCTGGGGGCTGCTCTCGGGCCCTCAGCCCTCCACCCAATGCAGAATATACTGTGCAGTATGAAGGCTACTCTAACAAGCAGGGCCGGCTCCAGGCACCAGCTTGTCAAGCAGGTGGTTGGGGCGGCCACTCTGGAGAGGGGCGGCATGTCCAGCTATTCGGCGGCAATTCGGCAGACGGTCCCTCACTCCGGCTCAGAGCGAAGGACCTTCCGCCGAATTGCCGCCGCAGATCACGGTCGCGGCTTTTTTTTTTTTTTTTGGCTGCTTGGGGCGGCCAAAACCCTGGAGCCGGCCCTGCTAACAAGAGTTTCCAGGGTCAGGCCCTATGACCTTAGGTTTACTGAGATCACCATTCTCATTCTTTTTTCAGAATTTGAATAAAAGGAAGGATGCTTTCTTAAAGGAGAAAAAGCTAGTTTGCTTTTATTAACTATATTTTAAATCACTGATTACATGATTTAGATGTAAATGTGACCTGATTCTGATCACAGTTACAACAGTTTTACACTGGTCTAACTCCATTCGCTTCAAAGGAGCAATTCCTGGTTTAAGTGAAATCAGAATTAAATTCCTAGTTAAAGAGAAATCAGAATTAAGTCCACAATATCTCTTCGGTGTCTTATTCAGTACATGGGCTTTCTGCACCAGATACTTACTAGCCACTACAAAAAGCCAATCAAAACACAGAATACTGAGTGAAAATAGTGCAAGTTATATTTTACTGGATACTGTAAAACAGTTCATACTATTTCACAATACTTGCATAATATAGCTATCATTTTCTTTCATTAGATGCTCTCCTGACAGTGCCAGTCCTCTTTCTTTAACCATCAAATGCTTGTTTTTACTTACCACTATGCATAAAAAATGCTGAGTGGCTCAAGGAAATATACATTGCACTGCCATCTGCTGTATTTTATGTAGAAATATTCATCTCCCTGACCAGCATGAGATTTTCTAACCCCGAATTTACATCTTACCACGTTAGCCATATTTTCAAAATTATCTCAGCTGAGATCAGAAGAGATAAAGTGTTTCAACAGAAACATGCTATAGCAAAACAAAAATGTGGTTAATAATACAGGGTGTGGGGGGTAATTTAAATTTCATCAATGTTGTGCCAAAAACCAAACCAAAACAAAGCCTGTCCCAAGAGCTCAAAAGCTAAACCAAGTTCAATGCAACAGCAGAGGAGACATTGAAATACAGGGAATGCCATATAGGCAATGACATTTAAAACGAAGTAACTCCCAAAATAGATAGGGACATAGGAGCCTTTTAGTGGGCAGCGGGGTGGGGGGGGGGTATAATACATTAACTGGGATATATTTCCATGAAGTAAAAGGATGACATAAAGAAGGTGCAAAGATGGGCATTTACAAATATTCACCATTAATGGAACATGGCATTAAATACATTATATTATATACCATGTGGTCACGGATGCCTCAGTTATGGAAAATAAACATGGCACATGTATTTTGTACATGGCAGGAGACTGGAAGTTTATGTACAGCTGGAATATAATCAATGGACAAATTATCCATCAGACCCAGCAATTCTTTTGATATTCAAACAGAGGGTTTCAGGACTTTTAGATGTCCTGTTAAGAAAATAATATGGCTGTACAGCCAATTACACATAATACCAAGAATACTCCCTCTCCATGTGGAAATCTGGACTCCTCTCCATGGTTTCCCTTTCATCTGTGCATAGCAATAAGGTTTTGCCACATGTGTAATTGCTGGAACTCCATACACGCCTTATCTGAAGTGAGCTTAATGAGATGACTTGGTGCCAAGAACCTATGGACCTCTGACTGCGAGGCCTCTGCTGGAAAGGAGTGTATATATGTGCACACCCATTTCTGGGTAGAATTCTGCCTTAAGCAGGTAAAACTTCAAGTTTATTTTGGCTATGTGTGCCCCTACAGCTGTACAAAGTAACTCATTTTCAACTTGATAAATGGGGTTGTATAATGACTATTAACTCTATTATGGCAGTGCCTGCAGGCCAGGACCCCATTTATTCACACATTCCTGCTTCTGCTATAGGTCTGTAGTTTTGGCTAAATATTTTATACTTGCTGATGCATTTCTGTGAATATGTTTTGGGCAAAATTGGCTCAAGTCCCATGCGTTGCATTTAACATATTCAGATACTCAAATCTTGCATCATTGGTGCACCTATTTCTATGGGAGGAAATTGACACCTGACATAGAAACTCAGACTGAGCATGTCCAGCGACAGAACATTACAAGTGTTACAGACCTCCTAGTAATTTTGTAAATGCACATGGGGAATCCTCTATTCTCCCATAAGAGCTAATCTAAGGATTCACATCAGCTGTCCCCTGCCAACTATGCAATCATTTTACAGTACTTAGCAGAATACTCCAAAATAGCACACAGGTCCCCTACAGGAGAATCTTACCAGGCTTTGCAATGGTAAATGTAAAAGAAATGTCTTGAAATGTGCATAAGTCACAATCTACTAAAGCTGTGATCTTTACCCATACTAAGTTGCTCATTAAATGCCAAATTCATTGGTTCCTGCAACTGGAATACTTTTATTTTGCCCCACTTCTGGTTCAGCTGAGGTACAGTCTTCTTTGTGAGATCATCCAATGACACCAGATGAACAGTGAACCTTACCGATTTTTTTTTGGTGGGCGGGGGGGGATGTTTTGTTTTTCTCTTGCAACTCAAGATGGTCCTTCAAATAGTTTCAATCGTATTAGATTTACATACATTTAAGGTATTACAGATAGGAGAAATTGGTTTACCCATGTTCACAGCTACAGTATGCATTTTAATTAGGTTTTGAAATGTAATGAACTGGTGCTTTAAGATTGAAAACAGAAAAAAAAAATTTGCAACAAACCTAGAGGTCCTTGTATCAAAGAAAAAAAATACAAGTAATATTCTAGAAGAACTTGTGTGGTAAAACCTTGAAATTAAATTCTGCAAATGTGCTATGGAACAATCCCAAGAGAAACCTTATCTGTATTTAATATTCAAATAAATACTCTTTTCCTGCATATAACAATAGCTATATCACATTTTATTTAATTTACTTGTGTAACACAGTAAGTATCATAAGGAATAATCAAAAAGTAAAGTCACTGTGCTAACAAGAATAAATAGACACTACAGCAGACATAATGGGAAATGCTGTGATATAAAGGCAATAGTGGGAAAAGAACTAAAGTATGTTTTAACTTAGTACTCAAACATTATCAGAGGTTGACTGGCTTACTGCATGCATTACATATTACAGTTTATTGCAGCAGTAATTATTTTCCTTTACCATAAAAACATTATTATTAGAATATATTCCTAAATATATGTTCCAGGGTGTTTTTTGGAAAAAGATGTGTCTCCTTACTTAAAACCTCTAGCTGTTGAAATTGACACGGCTAAATGAATGAGGAAGGACTGCTCATGTGAGGTTAAAGAGTAAGCCAATGAGTAATTCATGAGTATCAGATATACCCACCAGCCTTATAACCAAATCCTGAGGGCATGCCTCAGTTACTACTGAGCCCTTACTCCAAAAAAAATCCCATTCACTTCAAGGACTTCCATGGAGAAGTTTGGCTTAAATATGACTGAAGTACTACTCATTTCCAAAACAAAATCTTAGAAACTTAGATGAAAGAAAGACAATGACGCAACTTTGCAAGACTAATTCTAGATGGATGACCAAGAGAAAAGCCCCGATTTCTCCAACCATAAGACATATTGAGACCATCATGTGATGATATCACACACACGCAGCATGTGGCCACAAAAGCAGAGCATAATTCACAGTTTCCATCTCGATACTGAGAAACATAGGAACAGAGTTGAGACATCCTATGCATGAAAACTACTACTGCCACCAGGGAAAGCAATTCAAGTGTGGAATTCGCAACAGATACAAGGATCAAAATGTGAAAGAACGACAAACAGATTCCTGATGGTCTTTGGTGCAATGCTGGTGTAAATCTATTTGAATTAAATAGGAAAGATTACTACTTAGAGAACTACTATATTTGTAAATAACTGAAGAACTAATTCTGCTCTCCATAAAGCCAATGTAATTCTGGAGCAACTCTACTGAAATCAATAGAGTTACTTTAGATTTAGGCACACAGGAAAATACAGGAATTATTTGGGCAACCTGTTCAAAGGAAATTGCTGCTTTTGTACTTAGGTCTTTGGTTCTGTGACAGTCCCCAAGAGGTGGGGGCAAGATGGTGTGAAGCCTTCTTCAGTTCCTACAATAAGGTCAACACATAGCAGCCGTTTGCACTAGTTTTCAAGAAGGTTTATTCTCTGTAGCAGAAGCAAGTGTGTAATATATTTATGGGAACTTTTACTCAACTACCTAATTATTGTCTGCATTATTAAAAAGAGGAGCTATGGATTATGCACTCATGGTAGATTATTTTTTAATGTTCACAAAACAGAGAAATAATTGGTAAAATTGCTTTGTGACTCAAGCTCCATTGCACTGTAATACATTCCACATACTGAAATAGCATTATGTCAACAGAACATTATTGTGAGTGACAGCATGTCTTAAAGAATATGGGACAAAGTTTAACCCTAGGGTAACTCCATTTATGACAATGAAGGTACATCACAGCTACATTTGGTTCAGTGTGTTACTGACCAGAGTATGGTGAAAAACTACAGTCCTATAAAGTTACAATATTTACATTTCATTTAGGGCTAGAATGAGCCTAACCCTGAGTGAGGAGTAATTACTCTGCTCCACAAGTATCCCTGGGAAGGAATCATTATTTGGACAGCCAAAATTTCTCTGCTGCTCTTCTCTTATGCCAAAGAGAAATAAGTTTCTATAGTCCTTGAAAGAGTGCAGCTTACTTCTGTATTGTCCCTGGCCATCAAGTGAAGAGAACGAGGAGCAAGACCAAGGCTCCAATCACTCCACATCACAGCAAATACCCAGAAAACAAGGGCCTGTGCTCTTTACCATAGCAGCATCAAACAGCTGTGTAGACCAAGCAACAGAGTAGGGTGATGCCATAATTACTCCCTTGCTAAATCAAGTAGGTCAAAGACACAAACTAGCTCTTAAACAACAACAACAACAACAACCACCACCACCACCACCACCACTAGCTGCTTTTACGTGCTTTTAAAATGTATTAGAAAGAATGTTCAAGTACAATTAGTAATACATTCTTAATGGTGGTACTACAATGTGCCACAGTGAAACAGCTGATATTTCCCAGGTATTACTAAAGATTCTCTAAAGAAATCTTGTTGCATAAAATAACTTTAGAGATGGTCACATACTAAGGTCTATTAGGATATATATTTTTCCCGTGCCACAAAGTTGCAGGTTTACCTTGAGTAGGGTGAATACTTCTCAGTAATGTCAGGAGCATCTGGCACAGTTAAACATTTTTGTTTACCTTTTTAATGGGGAATAGCACTAGAATCCTTAATATCTCTTACCTAACCATAGAAAAGTAAAATAAACTTTATATTCATTTTATGTCACCAGCTTCAATGAGGTTTCATCCAAACTCCAGCATACATCTAGGGCTTTAATCAGGATGGGAGCCCCATTCAGCTAGATACTGTACAAGTTACAGAACAGAAGACAGTCCCACTGGCTATTCCAGGATCTTGGGCTTCATTCGGGGTTTCCAACTTGGTCCCTCAGCATTGTGATACATCCTTGCAGTTCGCACTCTACTGGATAGGGACGAGCCATCCAGATCCCCGAAATAAATCCAAGGTCTCCCTGGATCACGACCAGCAAGCAGCCTTAATGCTTTCATCTGATTGTGAATCCAGCCCTCATAGCTTTAGATTGTGTCGTACTGCATGGTTGTGTTTTAACTTCAATTTCTATGGCATCTAAGAGGATAGGGTAACCAAATTCTATCAAGTTTCAGATTCTGGTTCTGGATAGTCTTACTTGTATCACAGTATCATTAATATTCTTTCCTTGTGCCCAGGGCTGGCTCCAGGGCTTTTGCTGCCCCAAGCGGCGCAAAAAAAAAAAAAAAAGTCGCGATCGCGATCTGCAGTGACAATTTGGCAGGAGGTCCTTCGCTCCGAGCAGGAGTGAGGGACCATCCGCTGAATTGCTGCCAAATAGCTGGACGTGACGCCCCTCTCCGGAGTGGCCGCCCCAAGCACCTGCTTGGCAAGCTAGTGCCTGGAGCCGGCCCTGCTTGTGCCCAACAAAGAACAGCTCTGTAAGTTCTCTCACCAGCCTGTGAAATTCAAAATCTAGTCCCTCCTTCCCATCTCCTAGGTTGGGAACTTTGCTTGTCCTTTTATTGCTAATCTAAGCTTACAGAAATTTTCAGTTGGTTTTCTATATAATTAATGAGTAAAGAGTATCATAATCCAAGATGCAGAATTGTTATCCTATTCTGTATTTAGATGCTCATTTCTCTCCTTGAATTCATCTGTAGCTTGTCACTAAAGGTTCTGATGTATTCATTTCTACCACAGTTTTGTTGGATAGGTTTAATTTTTAATTTTTTAGCACAAGTACACTTGACTGTCAAACTTTTCTTATATTAGAGTTTATCCCATCAGGTCAGGGTTGAGGCTGATCACCTGTGCTTTAAATGGGCTTTTTCAATGGCTAAACAGAGAGCTACAGTTTCCAGGGCTGTCAATTCAAAACCTTTCAACAGCACTAAATTCACTGCTCTTAAAAAACACCAAATCAACCTCCTGTCTGCCCCCCCCCACACCCTAAAATAAACACCAATAAATCCTTTGCTTTCCTCTGAAGTTTATTTCAACTAAACTGAGCGCAGTATTAGCTTCCAGCACAACATCAACTCTTTACAGTATCAGGGGGGAGGGCACTCTATATTTGAGTTAATGACCACAGCCCCTTCCCAACACTTTCCACTACAAACAGACTGGCCAACAGATGCTACTGTTGTAGCTCAACGTACAGAAGAAGCCAGTAAGAAGTCAGCATTTTCCTGCACATATCTCCTGTGCCAAGAACAGGGATTATACAGAGATGATTCAGATACCACTGTGTAATAGTTGGCTAATACTGTCTTTTTAAGTAATGACCAACAGAGCAATGGAGTTTCTTTCCATCCAGGTGAGAGTATAAACTGCTTTTGCAAACCTAAGCAGCACAGAGTTAACCTCCACACCCCAAGTCCTAGAATTTGAACTCACATTGTCACAATTGCAGTGTGTTACACTGATACTATGCCAGCACTTTCAGAACACACTCCTAGACACTCTTTTAAACATTCATTCCCTCCAAAACTGCAAATTAACCAGATCCTCAAGCTTTATGCACTCACTGATCGACCAATTCTCCCACTCTAAAATATGTTTAAAAAAAGCTTTCAAATCGTATTGTTAGATTTATTCCTCATATGTATCATTTTTTAAAAAATGTTAAAAACATGTAAAATAAAATGAGATTCTATTAACCAATGAAGAATATATGATGTACGATTTCAAGCTATTTTCCCCAGAGGTCAATGCACCAGTGCCATTTCAACATCCTTGCAGAAAATGACAAAATCTGCTATGATGTATATAATACAGTACCCCTGAATCTAAATGATTCGCTCATTTGAAGATCTAAACTTCATCAAAACAAAAATGTGCATATTATTCAGACAAGACTACAGTGTGCTATTTGCATGTGATCAAAACTAAGGGCTTGCCTTGACCTACCTCCGGCTCACCTGCAGGTTTTCCCTTAAACATGTTTCATGTTCACCTCCCAACTAACCTCTATTAGTGTTAAAAGCATGGTAGCCACCACACTCTGAGCTATAAGGAAGACCTCAAGGGAGCTGCAGTGAAGATGTGCAATCACAAGTAATCACTACAATTGTGATGACATCTCCAATCTCTTCCCAGAAGCTTCTGACTGTCGATCTACCTCTGCTCAGCTCCTTCAACCCTTTGCTGAGATTTTGGCTTGCAATTTCTGTTTCTCCAGCTTCACTCATCTGTTTTCTGATACAGCAGAACAAGCCCTTGTGTCACATTGCAGTCACCTTGCTGCATGAACACACATGAATGTTGGTATGGCTTTGGGCTGAACTGAGCAAAACCCACAACTTTAAGTGTACAAAGAGAACAAAGCAGCATACCAAGTTGTGGCACTCTTAATCTTGGGATAAGCACTCAGTGTGTGTATGTGTTGGGGGATAATTTTACACCCTCCTACTGTCCAGTGTGGCTGCAGAAGAGCTTGTCACACCTTAGTCTTGTGAATTTCAGAATTTAAACCACCTTATATTTCTTTCCAAAGTTAGCAAACGTTCAAGCTCTGAATTAGTTTATTAATTGAATATATAACACTTTTAATGTTATATGATGTAAAAGCAATTCTTTTAATCTAACTGCCTAAAACACTAGGATCAATTTTTATATTTTAAAGTAAAAATCTCATTTATCTCATTTACTGTGACAGATTAAGCAGCACTTAAAGAGTTCTCATCCTTTCTATCTCGCTGCGTGATGTTACTTGCACAGTTTTTAGAAAGGTATCTGCATAGTAATTGTTTTGTACTCACATTTTATAATGCCAATAACAGTTGCTATTGTGATAGGCATTATATGAAAATAGTCTTCGGTAGACAAGGGAGAGGAATGTAGTAAATATATACAGAAACAAAGTGTAATATTTTATTACACTTCAGCACTAAAAGGTAACATCCATATAGCATGATTGGTTAATAAGACTATATAGCATGATTGGTTAATAAGACTATGTCAAAGTAAATGTGGGTATAAGTGAAGTAAAATATTTTATTTTTTTAGCACAAAATTAAAGACAATGAGGAACAGGAAGAACATGCAGAACAAACTGGCAATGAGGTTGTATAGTATAACCTCCACAGTTGCATTATATATCTGAATATATCTACCTGTATGTAGGAATGTACAGTGCCTGGTATTCAATCAAGCCATCTAACAGTTTACACACTTTTTTGGGAGAAAAGTATCTAATATCCAAATTAACTGGTGTGTAAGTAAGTAACTACTACTTATGGAATACAGTGAAATTTGCCTTAAGTAACTAGTCAAAGGACACACAAAATTTGGTTGATTAATGGAGGTTGCATTCTAGTTAATGTGGAACAGAATTGCAGTCCCAATGTTTGGGGAGTCTTTGGAATAATCTTTTTAGACAGGAGGTGATTCAAAAAGAGTCTCCTATAGTTTTTTTGGTTCTCCCCCCTCCTTTTCTTTTACTGTTGCAAAAAGCTGACAAAGGCTGCTGTCTGTGCGCGTGAGAGAGAAATCAGTCTAAAATGGGGTTAAAACCAGTAAAACATGTCAAAACTGAATAACTGCCCCATGGAGGTGGCAAACAAGGCATTTTCTAGGCCATTGGGTCACTTTACAAAATAATATGGACAGTTAAGGACACTAATTCAAGTAGTTTCCTTGTGTATTGAACAATAACCTTCAAATTAAAGGCTCAGAGGTGCATGGGTTCGCGCGTGTGTGTATGGGCAAAGGATCTAACATTGTAAACATATTTGAATAACAAAGTTTTTTGTCTGTTGGGCCTTAGCTACCTATAGGAAACGCAAAATTTAAATTGTCCATGACAGTTTCCTTTGCAGAGCAGCATAATCCCCTGGGCCTTGATCAGCCCTTGCTTTGGTAAAACACATGGGAAGAGTCCCAGGCACAGAAAATGTTTGCAAGGAGACTCCAGCAAATTTCTGCTGGGGTTTGCCTCCACAGGTATTGACACTGACATCCAAATTTAATTAAACCTAGGGACCCACGGAGACCAAGACAATCACACAGATCCACTGTGCTTCTGCATTAACTCTAACTCCCAATGCAACTCCCAGGCCCCACCCACCCATCTTTGCAGCACCACTCCATTAGACCCATGCTTTCAGCGACTCCTCTCGGTTATGGCTGACCAGAGTGTGACTCACACAACACATAATACAACCCAGGCTATATTGCATTTTCCAGGAAATTTCCAATGAGCTGAACACAGGGACAATGTGTTTTTCCAGAGCCCTGCCTATTTCCCCTCCCACTATCGCTCTGTGGAATCCAGAAGCAGCCTCACTGGGGTACGTAGGAAAAGAGGGATAATGCTAAAGAGGCTTCTAACCACCTTTTCCACACAGGAGATGGGAGGTCCAAGTGCAGCGTGCACTCTCCAAGAATATACCTGGTGCTGGTGGAATGACTATCTGGGCCATAGTCCTTTGGAAACATTGGCCATTACACACAAATGCTGCTTTGGCTTCCTAGAGATGAGACTACTGCGTAAGCAGTATTCTACTATATTTTATAGTGTGTGTGTGTGTGTGTGTTTGTTTTGCATTCCAAGATTTGGGCCAAGATTGATTTTTTCCCCTCATAATATTTTATGGTTATTAGACTGCAATACATTTTACTTAAGTTAGCTCTGGATTTAAATATGGCAAAATGGAAGGGCGCCAAATCTACAGTATACCAAAACTTCGGATTATTTGTGATTTTTTTTTTTTTTACTGTTACATTTTGTAACAAGACACTGTGTATTTAGTTTAGAAGCCTATCCTTCCAAAGGGCCAAGGGAGGGTTTGCAATATTGGAAGCAGATATGCACTGCTGGTCTAGTTTCTGCTTGCACCTTAACAGCTGTTTTGTTTTTTATTTAGAGAGAACAGTGTTGCCACCATCTGTTTTGAAGAGGGGGAAAAAGAGTTCTGCCCAAACAAGTTAAAAACAGAAAGGACTGAAGCAGAAAAAAAAGCAAACTGTTGGAATGGAAACATGGTCAGCTTGAACAGAAAATAAAATTACGAATGAAACCGTCAGCATTTTAAATGGCTTTACTATCAGTCTAAATAGCCATCTGTGATAAATAAGCAAGACAAACATGAGCCTTCACCAAGGAGGGAAGTTCATAGTCACTTTTTTGAAAATACTTCTGAATCAATGATACAAAGAGTATATGCACAACCTCTGTTTTCCCTCATCAAAGAGCATTGTCTGAAATTAATATTTTTCATAACCGAGATGGTGGGTAGAAAATAAGATAACTGGACTAGTTATTAAAACACAATTCTTGATTATTTCATATATTCATACTACAGATATAAATGATTCCATTCTAGCAATGCACATAGGAGAGCATACTAAGTTTAAGTTATCAAGACCTATGTTTGAAGATGTGCCATTGGTCTGCCTACAATTTGACAAAGTCAAAATTTGACCAGCTCTGGATCAGTTGACAATGCTATATAATAGTATCCAGATTTAAAGTGTCATGTTGTCTGGATTATAAGTCAAAGCGCAGCTTGTTAACATAATTAAAAATGATTTTGTCAAGTTCGCCTGCTCTCAAGTTATTAACAAAACCTTGTCTGCTCTCAATGCTCATCAGGATTTGGAGGTTTGTATGTCAGAGTAAACTGTGGCAAACCATGGGGATGGGGAGGGAAGGCAAGCAAGCAAGAGGGGGGAAAATGCTTTTCACTTTTATATCTGCATCATCTTAATTGATCCCAGCAGAGTCTCTCATTCAAACAGCTTATTGACAAATGAACTTGGAGGATCTTACTTTCACTAGTGATTGTTTTCAACAGTGGCTCTCAACCTTTTCAGACTACAGTACCCCTTTCAGGAGTCTAATTTGTCTTGTGTACCCCCAAGTTTCAACTCACTTGAAAACTACTTGCTTACAAAATCAGACATAAAAATACAAAAGTGTCCAGCTCACTATTACTGAAAAAATGCCTACTTTCTAATTTTTACCATATAATTATAAAATGAATCAACTGGAATATAAATATTGTACTTACATCTCAGTGTATAGTATGTAAAGCAGGATAAACAAGTCATTGTCTATATGAAATTTTAGTTTGTACTGACTTTGCTTGTGCTTTTTATGTAGCCTGCTGTAAAAGTAGGCAAATATCTATATGAGTTGTATCTATATGACCTGTGTACACTCTGGCTGAGAACCACTGATTTACAATACTTTGGGGTATGAGAAAGAGCCTCTCCTTTTCTCTAGAGGAAAATGTTAACTCTTAACACTCAAGTACTTGAAGTTCTATACACTTCATTCCAGGGTTATTAATACATTCTGTACATTGTTACATATTTTATTTTAAAAATCAAGTCTCCCTAACACAGAGGTATTGCCTATAAATATGTAAGGCAGATATTGTTCCACCTGCTGCATTAATGTTAACTGCTTACTGTGGGAATGTCACGTTACTTATTGCTGTTCAGGGAGAATCAGATGCTGAGCCCAGTATTAAAATCTCTGCAGTCCATTCTTCCACATACTAAGTTTTAGCCATGTGTAAAGATGCTTTTTTACATACATTCTGAAAAACCATTAAAGAAATACTGGGATTAGCTTTCTAGCAGATTATAAAAAAGCAACATGTAATGCAGGACAAGTTTTTTGGGGGATACTTGAAGAATGGCACAACAACTAAGGGCAGTCACAGGCTATGATACTGCAAAGACTTATATACATGCTTAGTTTTATTCAATGGGATTACTTTGTAAAGTTAAGCATGTACCTAATTTTTTGCAGCATGTGGTTACTGGATTGTTAACTTTACACACAAGGGGAGGTATCTAACAGCTTGGTCTGGAAAGAAAATGCACAAGAAAGCATTATCGTACTCAGCTCATTGCTTTCTGTTGATGTCTTTAGGTTGTCTGTTATTACTTCAGTGTCTTGACAGGAAATGCCTGCACTGCAAGAACACTTGCCTTCATGTTGAGATGTTTTGACTTTATGCCTCAAATAAATTCTATGATCTATTACAGAAAAAATAAGATCTGAACTCTTTCACTAAAAGTTCATAGAATTATTCATAGCAGCTTGTTGGTCTATTGGGATTAGTCAAAACTTAAAAGGAAACCCAATATTTCTATTCGAATACTGCATGCACAGCTTTCCAGCAATTATAAAAAAAACACTGCTCTGTGCTTTCCTTTACACAGGTTGGCTTGAAATTAATTGTCCCAGAAAGAACTAAAATCCACTAGGTCTTATTTACTGCTGGAACATAATTCATGAAAATTGTATTCAACTTAATAGAATTCCCAAGAGACAAAAGAAAGGAACAAAGACTTGGGGAAGGGGAAGGTTTGTTCCACAGCAATTATTTAACACTGTATAGTTTGAATTCTGTCTTTTTCCTTTATGAGAGGAAGGTGTACATTTAAGTTTTAATGCTTAGTGTAATCACGAATCAAAATGTAAATTAATATTCTGGGCTTCCTATAAATCTCATTTAGATGAGTGTTTAAAATTGTCTCTACAGTTGTTGTATCATCAGGTTCACAATAAGGTTTCCATTCTAAAGCCTACTTTCAGTTTATAACATATGGGTTTTTAAAAGTGAAACCTAGCTCAGATGCTCTATTCCTACTTCCACTAAATAGAAAAAAAAATAGGTACTATTGAATCAATTGACACAAAATTGTTTTTGTCATAATTTTTAGACTTTCTTGAGCACATAAGCTAACAAAAAGATTTTTAAAAGCTAAATTTGTCTAGGTTATCTGTACTAATTGCTGCCTTTTGACATATAAAATAGATATTACAGTTCAATGTTTTATTTTCTTATCACTGAAAATGACTTTGACAGAAAGTTATAACTTCACTATGTCATAAGGAAGGACCCCATAGATATGATACGTCACTGGAAGTGTCACACATGATGTCCAGTGACATAATGCTTCCACTGAAGTGAAATCCTTCAAAAATGATAGGGCTTCAGTGCAACTCTCATCAGTGGCAGTGTCATTTTCTTTGCCTTTGGGTCAGAAGGCTATATCACCAAATATTTCTAAGTGCATGCAAAATAAGAACTCACAAAAACATGCTTAAAGAATAAAATGCAGATTCTCTTCTCAGTACAGCAATGCAAACCATGAGTAATTCAATGAGTAAACTTAAAGAAATTCTTTTAGTGTAAAACTGGCCTAAATGAAGGAAGAATCATGCCATAAGATTGTTAGAAATCAGTAAAACCAACGAAATTTAGATTTAACCTTAAATTAAATTAGGCCTGTGACGCTGGCAGACCAGGTGCCAGTTCATGCCAAGGCCTTGGGCCTCACTGTATGCTGCCAAATTCATAGCTGGAAAGCAGTCTGGCTTACCTGTAGGTTACTATAGTTAACAGATACACCTCTACCCCGATATAACGCAACCCGATATAACATGAATTTGGATATAACGCGGTAAAGCAGCACTCCGGGAGGGCGGGGAGGGGGGGGCTGCGCACTCCAGCGGATCAAAGCAAGTTAGATATAACGCAGTTTCACCTGTAACACAGTAAGATTTTTTGGCTCCCAAGGACAGCGTTATATCGGGGTAGAGGTGTATTAGTGTTATAAGAGTTAGTTCAGCATATAGACTTCATGGAATGCTTGTAGGATGTTGCATGTATTAATCTTACTTATAATACCTCTATCCCATGGTATAAAGTTATATTGAGTGTTTGCATTGTAAATCTCTGTAACTGTGTAACTCAAACAGGAAAAGCAGCATTATTTAAAGTAAAGTGCAGGTCCTGTACACAACATGGCCCACTGAAGGCAAATGAGGCATTGTGTAGCATCAAAGGACAGAGACCTTGTTGACTGCATTCCTCATTCCCTCCAAGAATGGGAGAACTTCACATGAACTAATCTCATCAGCTTGAATTCTGGGGTGAAGGGAATAAAAATCCCTGACAAGGAGAAACTGGGTCTCTTTATGCTATCTGGACTTTGAGGGGCAAAGATTCCTAAACATAAGCAAGAGCTCCCCATGCTACTTGGCATGGGTCAACCCTAAATGACATAGTGGTTTATTATAGAAGCTTATATAACCTGTTTTAATATAAAACTAACTCATTTGTGTGTGTGTTTATCTGCTTTAACCTCATAAATAATTCACATTTCTTTTCTTAGTTAATAAATCTTTAGTTTGTTTATTACAGGACTGGGAATAGGCATTTTCTTTGGTTTGAGTCCGGAGTGCAATTGGCCTGGGGTAACTGACTGGTCCTTCGTTGTGATTTTTGGTGTAAAGTAACCATTTATCACATAGTCCAGCTTGCCTAGAGACAACTCAAGGGGACTGTCTTTGACTCCACAGTAAGACTGTCATAGTGCTTTAGTTGTTCACACTTGTTACTGGGTTGGTGAAATCTAATTATAGAGCATACAACCAGTTTGGGCTTCTGCCCTTCTTTTTGACAGTCTGTCCAGTCTGCCAGCGTGATGGGGCCGAATTCATTTCTCACGTAACTTTTCTGATTTCACTAGAGTTATGTTTCAACAGGGCTGCATTTCACCAAAGAGAGGCAAACAACCCAGACTCACTGCAATAATGTGAAATGGAGTAACTTTCAGACAGTCTAGGCCTCACCCCCAAACTTGTTCCTTTTTGTTTTTGACAATGCCAAACTTACAGCATCTCTATATAAATACAGGTGAATTCTAAGTATGACAGTATATCTACGTCAGTAGAAACTACTGCTTGTTAGTTAAGAAATCACATTATACTATCAAACCTTTGACTATCAGGCACAAAATAGGACTGCTGCCCCTGTAAGCCAGGTCTCAAGCAGCAGTGTTCCAGTCCCAACACCCTGTAGCCAAATGGAAACAGCAATCAGAGAATGGCCTACATAAACCTAATGCAAATGAGAACAAAGCCAACACAGAGCATTGTTCCCCATTGGCGTGCGGGCTCTCAGGTTCCCTTCAAATCACTGGCTGCACTGGGGAGAGAGTAAGCTGTGCCAGGTCTCCAAGGGGCATAACTGTAGTGGCACCGTCAGGCATGCTGGGGATGTAGAGCCTTGACTTCTACCATAGGCCTGGAGAGAGGCTCTGCGGAGCCTGAATCCCTTCCCATGATGCTCCCCATGGGACATAGCCCAGGCCATGATCTGGCCCTGTGCTTATGGTTTGGGATTTAGTATAGTCTTGCTGTATAAGAAAATAGGGGAATCGACTAGTTTCTTTCTGGTGCAGGATAGAAACTTGACTTTTTTATGTCCACCATGTTTAGGATGTACGCCCATTGGCTCCACCTTTCAGCAGTCTACAAGACCGCAGCTGACTAAGCCTGCCAGCTGTGACAATATCCAAGTGCAAAAAAAAGGTATGTTCTTAACTTGTATTAGCTAACCTGTGTTAACTAACTTGGGTTAAAACAGCAGTAACAACATGGCAACTTGGCTTTTAACTCTGGTTAGCTGATTTGACACTGACATTACAGCGTAGACTTCTGGAAGGCAAAGTGTAATTATCTGGGTTGGGCTAAGGCTCATGCCCTTCTGACCAGACTGTATGAGGGTCTGTGCTGGGGAAGGCAGGAAAACGTGTGGCTGCAGAAAGTCTCCCACAAAAGCCACACAATCCCTGTGCTTTCTTCACTTGGATTGCTTACTCCTCTCTCCTTAGCAAGACTCCAGTAAGGGAGCGAGGAAAGCTAAGGAGGAGGCAGGCTTGTGGTCCCATCACCCCTCTGCACCTGCCGAAGCAGCAAGGCTCACCAAGAGGAACAAGCTTTCCCATCCTAACAGATGGAGAAGATAATTCATCTCCTCTGCACAAGGGCAACCCTAAGAAGATTGTGCTCCTCTGAGCTACACCCTCTCTGGTGACCCTTCTGGGGCAGCACAGATCTGCAGTGTCCTCCAATCAAGGCTGTGTCTTAAACAAACATAAAACCCCCAAAATGTTATCTTGCCCACTATGTCAAAATGGCAAAGCTGAGCTCAGATAAATACATTTAAAATCAAGTAGAAGAAAATCATTGAAAATTGTGAGCTGCAGCATTTATATGTTTAACTTTTTAGTTCTTATTAATGTGATGAAACAGCCATACAGTGTTTCTGGAGATTTTTGAAGTGTTAGCTGACCACTGTTTTAGATATTCAATGGATTCCAGCTGTAGCTCTAGCTGAAGTCCACGGCTGCATCCATTGCCTAATAAACTCCTCTTCCCCCAATCAACTTGTAAAGCTCAGCATAGACTAAAGTTGGTGCCCTCAGGCAAACAGTTAAGAAGTTAACTAAATGTAAATTCTCTAGGGGCCTGTTGAATTTTCCAAACAGCTCTTTGAATTTATATCAAGTCTAATTGATTTTTTTTTTTTTTAAAGCATGGGATACTCCTGCCTCTTGGTTCAACATTTGGTCCTTCTTCTTTGTAGCTAACTGCAGGAGATCAATTTATAAATTGTTTAAAATGTTCACAGTTAACGAGATGAACTCATGCAAATTTTAATATTCAGAGTTTACTTTGATTAAAATACAAACTTTTCACGATAAGTCAAGGATTTTTTTTTTTCAATTCAGACAAGTTCAGAGCTGGAGTGCCACTTAATTTAGTGTTTAATCAGTAGAACTACTGTGGCATTGGCTGATTAGGCTGGCTCAACTGCTGCCTGCTCAATTTTTCCCCATAATTGCAGGATATACTTTATTGTGACAGGGCCTGAACAGTGGAATTCCAATATGCTATACATCAGGTTCCCCATTATTGGATTAGCTAGATGTGGCATCATTACCGCTGCACTTTCATGCCTATCATTGATCGCATCGTTCTTTCTATTTCACAATTAATGCAAGTCAGCTGGATTGATCAATCTTCTGATGAGTTTGGGCCACAGTCAATATATTCTTATGGCTGTGTGTTACTGATCCGTATGTTTTATAGCGGTGCCTAAGGATTTGTCATTCTGGCTACAGAGTCTCATTTTTAGATACTACTGCTCTTAGCTAGCTGCTTAATCATTCAGTGTTTATGAATTACAAATGTAACAATAAAAAATAAAATAAGAAAGAAACGTTTTCAAATCACACAGTTGGTCATCTCAGTAATTATTATTCTCCTAACTGAATTTTACATTCCAGAGCTACTCATTTATTCAGAGCTCCTGTCTGAGAATTGAAACAAGATGACATTATTAAAAGAACACTATATTTTACAAATTAAAAAACCCTACTTAATTAGACATACTGCCTAACATCAGAAGAATAATGACCCTGTGGTTTACTATATATTTTTTCTTCTGGAACAACAGGACACAAGTTTGAGTGAGAAATGAAAGGAACTATGGAATATGCAGTGATGAAGTAGCCATGTTGGTCCCAGGATATTAAAAAAGACAAGATGGGTGAGGTAATATCTTTTATTGCACCAACTTCTGTTTGAGAAAGACACAATCTTACACAAATGCATTTTGGCAAACATTTTCAAGTATTGGTGACTGAGTCAAATTGCCTAAATCCATACACATTAAAAAAAAATAAAGGCCTGATTTTCCACAGGTGCTGAGTACCTATGATCAACAGGAATTGCTGTTGCTCAGTATTTTTCAAATTAGATCTTCTACTTTGGGGACTTAGTATGGACATAGATGCATACTTTTAATCATCCAAGTTTGGCGGGTGGGAGTGAGGAAATCTTAGTACAGTACTTTCATTAGTTGCTGGTTATCAATACATATATGGAACAAAGTGCTGCCAAGGAATTGAACATATGCAGAGGTTTGGATTATGACTGCAGACTTTCGCAGTTTAAACTGTTACTTCATACCATTTTGTCCTAAGCATTAAAGGAGTTCACAGATAGTAAACCTTTCTTCACAATGGAAGAATAGGACTCTTTAGAACCTAACATGGAGAATGAAATGCTGAAACACAGTTTGGGAAAAATAATGAGTCAATTTTTTTGCACAACTCTGCTTTTCCACTGCCCCTTTCCATAAGCATATGCCATTTATGTTTTCGAACTTCTCATTCTCAGATGAGATTGGTACTTATTGGATTTTGTTTTTTCATTAAACCATGTGTCATAGTCCATAAACCTAGGAATTCTAGCAGGCGAGTTGTTTTTTGACAAGACAGAGTCGTCTTTTGACTAGAATTTTAAAGAATATATTTCCTCTCTCTGCCACAGAAAGTGCCAAATTACATTTGAAAGCTCACTATTCTAGGAAGGCTGTATTTTCTGGCATCATCTAAACTGTCTTTGATTCTGCTTTTGTAAAAATATTTCTGGGACGAAGGGGTGAGGTTACTGTTAGTGCAGTATTACAGTTCCAATTCCATTGTCATTCATTATCAGGGCCTCAATTATCAAAAGAAGGTGATTCTAAGAGTTCAAATCAACATAAGTTGAAATTTGGACAAAATGCAAATAATAATGAAAATAACTGAAGTTTGCCTACAGGCTCTATAGACTCTGCTCTGACAGCATGACATAGAAGCATAAAAATATAGGGCTGTAAGGGAACTGAAGGTGTCATCTAGTTCAGTGGCTCTCAACCAGGGGTAGGTGTACCCCTGGAGGTACACAGAGGTCTTCAAGGGGTACATCAACTCAGATATTTGCCTAGTTTTACAACAGGCTACATAAACAGCACTAGCTAAGTCAGTACAAACTAAACTTTCATATAGACAATGACTTGTTTATACATTTCAGTGTATAGTATATAGAGCAGTAAGTATAATATTTATATTACAATTGATTTATTTTAGAATTGTATGGTAAAAATGAGGGAGTCAACATTTTTTCAGTAATAGTGTGCTCCATACTTTTGTATTTTTATGTCTGATTTTGTTAGCAAGTAGTTTTTAAGTGAGGTGAAATTTGGGGGTACACAGGACAAATCAGACTCCTGAAAGGGATACAGTAGTCTGGAAACGTTGAGAGCCACTGATCTAGTTCATCCCCCCACACTGAAACAGGGCCAAGTATACCTAGACCATTCTTGACAGGTATTTGTCTAATCTGTTCTTAAAAACCTTCAATAATGGGAATTCCACAACCTTCTTTGGAAGCCTAGTCCTGTATTTAATTATCCTAACATTAGAATGTTTTTCATAATATCTAGCCTAAATCTTCCTTGCTGCAGATTAACCCCATTACTCCTGGTACTACCCTCAGTGGACATGGAGAATGATTGATCACAGTCCTCTTTATAACAGCCCTTAACATATTCGAAGACTGCTATCAGATCATCCTTAAGTAATTTTCTTTCAAGATTAAACATGTCTAGTATTTTTAAACCTTTCCACATAGGTCAGGTTTATTAAACTTTTTTATCATTTTTGTTACTCTCCTCTGAAACCTCTCCAATTTGGCCAATTTTTCTAAGGTGTGATGCCCAGAATTGGACACACTCCAGAGAGGTCTCACAAGTGCCGAATAGATTGGGATAATTACCTCCCATGTCTTACATCTAACACTCCTGTTAATACCCTCCTAGAAAATTAGCTTTTTTTGCAACTGTCTCAATGGCTCATATTCCACTTGTGATCTGTTATAACCCCCAAATCCTTTTCTTTAGCTTACAGAAAGGAAATAAAGCACAAGAAGTTAAGTGACTTGCCCAAGGGCACAGCAAGCCAGTGTGAGAGCTACAACTAAAACCAAAGAGTGAGAGTCTATGCTGCATCTCCAGGAAGTGCAGCACAGAAATGTAGCCCAAAAGGAGAGGGGAAAAGATGGCTTTAAAGCCACTTGTGGAATTTGGAATTGTTCTACAGTCAGAAACCTCCCTGTCCATATAGTCAGTTACACCAGGTCAGTTGCACTCAGATCTCAAACCAAAGACAACGCCTATTGCATGCACATTGGCATGTACCACAGGCTTGCCCATGGGAAAAAAATCACAGCATTGGGACGCTTATGACATAGGTACACTGGGCCTGTGCTGGGAGGAATTCTCCTCAGAGGCTGGCCACTATACACAACTTCAGTAGCAAACTGGGGCTGGGCAACAGCATCTGTCCAGGTCTCCTGACTTCTACCCCAGTTACTTATCCACTGGCAACACTGCCTTCATATGAATTCAAACAAGTCTTCTCAGGAGAAGAAACATAGCATAGTACTTTTATTGCCATTTGCTGAGTTAGATGTTGCACTATGCTACTTTTAGGTCCCTCAAAATCCTGATAGCTGGTAGCTAGGCAGTGTCACCCATACTTGTACAGTAGTGTGAGCAATATCATAGTTCAAAGCACACACGATAGAACATATTTAAAAGTTGGAGAAAGTCTGCAGCACTGAAAAGTTTTCAGATGCCCAAATAAGAAACTAAGATGATTAATGCTCTACAAAATACCTTACTGGGCTTTTGACAGTCACTGAGCCATCTACATAGGAATCCTGTTTTATCTAATAGTGTATTAGAACCAGGTCCAGCAGTAAAATCATCATTTATGCTTTGAAATGGTTCTACCAATTACTCTAGCTGGTCATGAACCTGTAACAATGCACTAGAACCTCAAACCGCTTTCAATCGAATCCACTATTTTTCCTGTGAGTGGGAAGGTGTTCATTCAGAATGGTCTTGCACGCACTATATTCAACAGCTGAGTTTAAATTTGGGAATTATCTACATAATGCACAGAATCAAGCTGTTTATGTGCACTGGGTTTAGAGGACTGTTGGGATCCAGCTATCAGTTACATCCCAGTTCACACCCATTATGCCAGATAACTACTGATACTTTGATATTGGTTCAGTATGTTCCACCACACCTTTCTGATCACAACTCCCCTGGATTCACTATCACTATCTACTCATCCATGGTGTGGAACTCAACCCCTTGCTCCTGTCTATAAATTATCAGTGTTCCATTGCAGAAACCCCTACCTATAGAATACCATCAAGAAACTGCCCCAATATATTGATCTTTTTTACCACTTAGGCTCATGTTCAGTTATGCCCATAAAGATTGAAAGCATTCATAAGAGGCAATTGACAGTATTGTCAAAGTGTGTGTGTGTGTGTGTGTGTGTGTGTGTGTGTGTGTGTGTGTGTG
>NW_020664444.1:27746492-27789236 GCF_002925995.2 Terrapene triunguis
GTGTGTGTGTGTGTGTGTGTGTGTGTGTGTGTGTGTGTGTGTGTGTGAGTGAGTGAGTGAGAGAGAGAGAGGGAGAGTGGGGAAATCCCTTGAGGTAACAGCACTGATCAGCTTTAACTAGAGAATAATTTTAGGATATTTAATGTTTCTGCAAAGAAATCAAAGCTGTAATTACATATAAAAGCAACCAAGGATAATGCCTTTTTCTTAAATAAAGAATTTCCTTGGGGAATATAAATGCAAGACACAGCACCTATAGCAATACTAAAAGAGGTATTAGTTCCACTTCTAATTGCAGTCCCAATTAGAAAAATAAAGACAACTATAATCTTGTGGGTTATCTGAAAAAATCCTAATACCTGATACATCTGATATAGATAAATGAGTACAACAAGGAAAACTCAATTTTGCAATGCCTCATCTGACATTCTTAAACATGTTGTTAAATATTAAAATGTGTTTTGTTCAAAGCAAGCACTGTACTTCTTTTAAAGAGATACTGGCTTTGAGCAGAGCAGGCTTTTACATAATTCACTACCACATAAAGTGCTCTGTCCAAACATTTTCCTATTACCTGTCCTTGTGAACTATGGAGCATTCTAGGCAGACCTAGTGCCCTAACCTGGGTCTTGTACAACAGTAAAGTGCTGTACAGTACAGAAAAATACACAACAATAGGAGCCTGATCCTGCACCAAAGTCAATGGGAGTTTTGTCATTAATGCCAATGGAAACCTTGTGCTGTCATCTTTCTACTTTAGATACAATGTTCATTGAAGAATATGTTTGGAATAAGGAACTATGGCCAACATTTTAAAATCTAGGTACCTCAAGTTGGTCTCCTGGATCTATATTTAAGCACCTAAATATTAGTGGCCTGATGTTCAGAAGTGCTGAGGGCACACACTATCCCAGTGAAGTCAATGGGAGCAAAAGGTACCCTCATGTTAGAAAAATCAGGCAATTTATATTTAGGTACCTAATTGTGGATTCAAAGCTCCAACTTTAGGCAGCCAAGTTTGAAAACTTGGCCTAGATTAACACACATTATATCACAGATATCTGGATAACTAATCTGTTTTAAGAGTTATTACAATATTACGGTACATAACTCATTCAAGCAAAAGGGAAAATATAGCCATTGCCCATTTCTTTAAATTACATAAGAGCTATAGCAAAAACTATAGTATTTGGAACTGCAAGGAAAAGCAACTTAACATCCAATTAAATCATATTGCAAAAAGATTTAAAATAATCATTAAACCAAAAGTTGTGTTCTGTTTCGTTTCAGGAAATTGAGCTATGAGAAACAAAGAGAAAGGCCTCTAAAAATTAAGTAATAATTAGGCATGTTTGTAAAGTACAATCTAACTTTTGTATCTAAAATTTCTCCTCTTTAATTTGCATACACATTAAGCTCTGCAGGAAATTGAAAAGCAATCCAGATTTTAGCAATGGAAAGATTCAAAATTAAATTGTTAACATTAACTTAAAGTTTATTGCTGGGGAAAATATCCTTGCTATAAACAAACTCTCCATTTTAACTGCTAAGCTTTCTCTGGAAAGCCTATCCTTTCCTCACTTCAGATTTTCAAGCATGTATCAGCTGTTTTCAGTATTCTACACCTTCATTATGAGTTATTTGACAGACCAAAGCTATGCCAAAATGAGATGTCTTAGGCACTTTCTTCGCAGCTGTTTGCAAAGACTGCCCTGCTCTAGTTACATTTCCAAACAGAATCCTGTGCTTTCCTCAGCTAATTCCCTATTTATTATAATTCAAGGGGCAGCATATGCAAAGTGTCGCATGTTTGAAATGTTCTTACCTCTGTGTAAGCTCAAAAGTTTGTCTCTTTCACCAACAGATTTTGGTCCAATAAAAGAGGTTTCCTCACCCACTTTTACTCTCAAATATCCTGGGATCAACATGACTACAACACTGCAAGTCTATGAAGTTAATATGTTTGATTTTTAGAGACCATTTTAAAATAGATATTTCACTAATGGCTAGGTTTTCCAAAGTGCTCTGCAACCAGTTGCACCCACCAAGAGCAATAAGAGTAGACATGTTTGAAATGCATGCAGTAGTACTCGACATCTCTCTCTCTCTAAGTTCATAACCTGTTAATTTTCTGTGTGTTTCCTCTCCACGAACCATGCATGTTTGTGTGGTTGGAACATACCATGACAGAATACACAGAAATACTAAGTGCTGAGCATTGATAGGACAACCTTTTTTCTTCAATCAAATGCTTGGGCATTTAATATTATTGCAGACTTTGAGAAAACAATATAAAACATCATGAATTTAGATGGATGTGGACTTAAACAAGTAATTTCCAATGAAATAGCACAGACTGAGTCAATCTGAAATGTTTTTCACAAGAACAGCACTTGTAAACAAAAATAATAAATATAATTTTGAATTGGGTTCTTCCGTAATGCTTTTTATACTGACAATGCACTCTCATTTGTATTTTACTGTAAAAGTATGCTTGTCTTATTTTCTATTAAATTAATTGAAAAAGAACCATTGATGTGGGCTTATAAAAATAGTAGCTATTTAAAACAAATGGAGAAACCTTAGTTTTGTGTGTATTCCTTGTTTATGAATAGTCCTGATACCCATGCAGCTTTGGATAACATGATATACAATCTCATCTTGTGTTTCTACCTCCTATGATAAATGCTTATCATTTTTTCCAAAGGAAATGGCTTATATATAATGCACCAAGTAATACACAAATAAGGTAGAGGACTTATAGCTTTTAGGACTTCAAAGGTATTTACCAGGTTCTCTTTTGCAGAGGTAAATACTATCGAATGCAGTAAGATTAAGTGATCTGTACTTTCTTCTGAATTATAGATGTAATCAAAATGAGGAAACATCAGTCTTCACAATGCTGGTCTTTACATTGCATTTACATGGAAGCTATAGTTTTTATTACATCTGCTGTTTACCTAAGAGATTCCAAGTTCCATTACAAAATGTTATGAGTCATAAAAAATATAAACTTGGATACTTCTTGCAAACAACATACATAAAGCTTCCACCAACAGCACACCATGAATACAGTTTTGGACTCAAACCTGTCTTTATATATATATATATATATATATTTGGGGGGGGGAGGGATTTATTTTACATCTTACCAAAGAGAGCCAGTTTCATTAAATCAAAGAGAGGAATTCTATTACAGAAAGCTGTAATCATTGTAGCTTAACCTAAAACTGCTAATGTACCCTTTTCTTTCTTCTAATTTTGCAGACAGGAAAGCAGTTTCCTGTGGCTCACTGATCCTGACAATACCCTTAGACCAATTCCCATGATTCCCTCATCATGGGCAGATATCATTTCAACAGATGTCAAGAACAGCTAAGTGCACTTAGGCCTATTTGTTAAATTCCTAGGGGGAAGTAGATTGGCGAAATTCATCCCGTAATTAAACCGCATATTTCTTTCAAGCTGCCTCTTCCCTCTTCCCTTCATAATCCCTCTGCCTCACATCAAATCATTTAGGCACTTATTGGCTACAATCAATACAATATGAGATACATTAATTTAGTCCCTAGGAGATTTGCTGGGAATAGGCAGTATTGCTCCACAAGCATTCTGAAACGTTCATGCAAGCATGCTATCGACTGTAGCGATACAGCACTTGTATCCAGCATAGGCAGATTTATGACAATTCCATACTGTGTGCCCACAGCTCTGGTCTGCAGCCAAACATACATAAATTGGATTGAAATGGGAAACATTAAATATACTACCTAATGTACAGGAATGCTAAACAGTGCAAATCACCGTGAAGAGGTGGAATAGCTGAGCAGAATCTTAACAATTAAGCTCAAGTCTTTCCATATGTTCAAATGCCCCTTGTGCCTCACTATGCAAAATAAAGTTATAGGTTGGAGGGCACCAATAACTAAATTTCTCATTTACTGCTTTGGACTTCAAAGTAACCCATTTAATTTGTATCTTTTCTTTTTTAAATTCCTGCCCACCCACTTTCCTCCAGTATTGGTGGATGGTTGTTTTTGTTTGCTTGTTTTGTGGGGTTTTTGTTGTCGTTTTTACACATACACAAGCACTGTAAAGATGTCTATTTTGATAAATATGAGTGGACAAAAATAATTCTGAAATGAGGCAAAACTATCATGTTCTGTTTTTAAGGATTCCACCTTTTCACTAAAAAAAAAAAAAAAAAAAAATCTTAAGAAAGATCAGCATTATAGACACCGAGACCCAAAGTAATAGGCTCAAAAATATATTAAAAAAACTATTACATATTTTTTAAATGTTAAACCTGCTATACATTGATTAGCCATCAATGGTGCTCAGTCCATGCATATTGATTTTGTTACCTACACCAGAAAGTAAGTCATTTAAAGCCAACGGTATCTCTGATATAATACTGATTAATAAAATCTGTACAAACAGCTCAAGAGAAGATTAATGTGGTGGACTAACATGGAAAATGAGGAAAATATACCATGCAGGACTCTAATTGGGTATTTGGCTGCAGCTGCAATATTAAAATCTATCATTAGGCATAAAAAGAATAATGTTCTTGTGTACTATTATATGTATTTAATTTTTAAAGTAGAGAACTAATTGGACAGACTCTTTTCCTCCTATTTTAAAATGAAAATCATTTATAATTTTCTCATTAACTCAACCTTTATTTAGGTTGTGTTGTATTGATCTATTTGAATTTAGATTTCCGGTAAAAGCACGAATGATGAAATCAGGCTTTTCTGCCCGTTGTAGCATTCCTTTTATTTCTGTTCTTCCTGTGTGTTATTTTGCTGAGGTTTCCCCCACACTCTCCCCCCCATTCTCTTTTCACCTATAAAAAATGTAGGCAATACTCTCTATAGATCTCATTTTAACAATGCAAATGAGATAACACTATAATTCATGTTAAAAAGGAGTATCTTTGAAAAAGAAGTTGTATTCAAAAAGCCAAGAAGCAATCACTTTTGTATATAGCCACTATCTATCCTAAGAATTCTTTCTACAGTACATCATAACATTTCAAACAGCACACAGGAGAAAATTTATACACTTTCGTTTCCCAGCATAGTTTTAGAAGGATAAGAAAAGCACATTCGTGATAAATACATAGTTAGGCCTAAGTCCTGCAAAGATTTTTTTTGCTCATGCATAACTTTACAAATGGGCAGTCCCATTGATTTGAGACTACTCACAAGGTTGGATTCTGAACTGCGCCACTAAATAATCTTTGCAATTTCCCAATCCTGTGCTGTTCTGAGGGATTACCTAAATTATGGCAGCATTCTGTGGCTGCTTTATATGCCACAAAACTATGTGGAATTTCCACAGCACGATGTGATGTGGTCTCACCCCAGCATGCCTCCTATACCAGTGGAGTCTGCAAGTGGGTCTTCAGAAGACAGTCTTATGGCTGTTTTCCATAGTGCCTGCACTAGGAGAATGCACTGGGAGTCAGAACTGGGTCTTTAAGGAATGCCTGATTCCGCTCCAGCCCTGTTACCCAATGTGATGGGACTGGAGCAGGGATGAGAATCTCATCCACCGTGTATAAAGTAAACCAGGTGAATAAATCTTTGCATGATCAGGGCCTTAAGATGTGTCACAGTTAAACAAAGAAATGCATACATGATGATTCTTCCTGTCAGGTCCCTTATAGTTGTCTTGAGTACTACATTGACTTTAAAATCTAATTTTAAGATCCTGTACCTTTGTAGTGATAGTTCTCCATTGGAGTGTTTGGGGGGGGGGGGGGAGAAGGGGTGGAATTTACTGGTATAGCATGATATTTAAATGACCAAAAATATTTGTAACTTTCCTTGGCTTCAACCAGCATACACACACACACAGACACACAGTGTATATTCATTTTACAGCAAAGTAAAAATATAGATAAACAAAACTATGTGATTGCGAAGATGGAGAGTGAAAGCCACCAATAATACAATTTGGCAGGAGACAGTGCTCCAAACCATCCTCATGCTCTTTTCATCATTTTACATCTTTTCCTCTTCATTCCCTTCACTTCCCGCTTCTTTCTGTTATTCACACTCGTCAAACCTAACAAATCACTTTGCTTGCTCACAACAGAATACATGGTCACCAGCTAAAGCAGAAACCATCAGCATCGGGTTAGACCTTCAGTTACCAAAACACAAAGTTTCTATTTCTAAAGCCACCGGAGCCTCTCCATTGGGGCTTTTTAGTTCCTCTGTGATTCAGCTACTAGAGGGTGGAATGACAGTGCATGTATCCACTATTCATGTTTTTCAATGATTTCAATGTTTTCCTAGTGCTGCCTATCTGATGGGCTTTTCTTTTATTGAATTTGCCCCTCATTTGGCAGCATTTCCAGCCAGGGACAGACAGGAAATGTTATTTCCAGCCAGGGACAGACAGGAAATGTTATTTCCAGTATCATCAACTCGTGTGGCCTGGTGGCTAATATGCTACAGCGACAACTGCAGTATGAAATAAAGGAAAGCATACTAATGAATTCCCAATATGGTCTGAAGAAGGAGACTCAGTATTGTACTAGAGAACAGGTTTATTTCTAAAATAATCATGAGGGTCCCACCACTTCCCTTTTATAGTAGGAGCTTACATACACTACTACACCTTATGAAAGAGCTGCACACCTGCACTTTGTTATTCCTTTTGATTCTTAATCTTCTATTCACATACACTCCTAATCTGGAAGGGGTTAGGGGTTTTAATCATTCAACTGAGCCCTCCTAAGAAAGTCATTCCAAACAATCATTTAAGCCAGTGGAGGCTAGTATGTTTTGAAAGGAAATGGCAAACCTGAAGTTAACACAAAGGATTTTTTAAAGTGTATGTGTATAAATATTACACAGACTATACAAAGGGATTTTTTCAGGACATACACATAGGGCAAAAGGACAGCACAGTAGAGAAGGAGCACTTGGGAGTTAAAAGCAAGACATAAGGGCTGATGATCTACCCCCTGACAGCAGACACATTTTTCCCAAGTGATAACCTGGCATATAAACTTCTTCAACACTCTAATAAATAAAAGTAGAAAAATGGATAATGCAGTCATGAGGGCTGGACAGAAGAGGTTCACTCAAGTTCTACAGACTTTGTTATGTTAAGAGGTTGGACGATATCATAACAATGTCATCCGTCTTTAAAATCTCAGATCTATGAAAACCACCCTGTCTCCCAAAAACCACCACTACCACAATATGTAATTATTATGCAGTGATAAAAATTGTTATAGTTAAAAATGCAAAGGATGGAACAGAGATAAATTATCTCAAAGATTTAGTTCACACATCTCTCACCATTTTTCCTTTATACATGTATGGTTTAATGCATTTTAGACCCTGTGTTCGCCTTACATTTACTTATCTTCATTTATTTATTTGGTTTGTGTTATAGCCCTAACATGATTTCACCTAAACAGAGTGGAAAGGGGTTTTATACTTAATTATCCTTGATCATCTCAGAGTAAATGTAATATGTTCTAACAAGTTTGCTAGTGGCATACAGTAGATTATCATTAAAACAGTCATGGGGCATGCAGCAATCTTCTGAGCTGAAGAAAAGTGATAGGTAGCAGCTAATCACGTTGTAAAGCAATGAAGCTAGTAAACTTTAGCAAACTGCTTCCAGCATTTTACATGCAATTTGCATGTCTTTAAAATACACTATGCCTCTTGGGCTAAAAGTAACTTTTTGAGTTATATTGGTAACATCGATGACATTTTTGATACAGAAGAGGTGAAAATACAGCCATCCATTTTATTATTCTAACCCCTTAAAGTTTACAAGATTGACTTGAGCAAAGCCTGATCTTCCTAATCAGAGTAGTAAATTCAAACCACTCCCATTCATGCTAGCAAATATTCCAGTTAACTCAAGTCTTCTTGTCAGCACTAGACTATCTGTTTCACTGGATGGAATTCATCATTGGGACCCATGATTTCATAAGACTGAGTCTCCCCACATTAGACACAAAGCAAGTCCAGCTGGTGACAGTTTTCCCAGAGGACTCTAGCCCAGGTAACAGGGATAGACTACCCCGCTTGTAATGCACGCTGTCTTTTCTGGCACACTTTGAAGGGTGCGATCCTTCCCTCTTGAAAACCAACAACCTCATGGCAATTCCTCCCATAATTGCCTTATATTGCCCCATCAGGAAGGAGGACAGACTACACTGCTTTGAGGAACCAAAATGTTAAAATAAATATAAATAAAAAGATGATTCCTGTGAGGAGACTCCTCCATCCTATGCCAATCATTTAGTTTGGAGGAGAGAGAGGCAATCTTTTGCCTAGTGACCCCCCTTTTCCTCTCCCTGGTTAAGTTTTGAAACTGTGTCTTTGACACGTGCACCCCCCTTTAAATTTCCATCCCAAATGATTGTCAAAAGAAACCTTGTAGTAGGCTATGTAACCCTCACTCAAGCTGGGACTTCTTGTTTGAGTAAATGCTCACTACATGTGTAAAATTTGTACAGTCTAGCTCCAAATAAAAATTAAATAAACCCCAGATTTCTGGAGAATTTGGAGGGAAGAGACAGACCACATTTTCTAGCTAAAAAATGGCAATGATAAAAGCCACATAGTATACAGATTCAACATGGAAATGTGCTGCTTTAACCTCATGCCCTTGAGAACTACAATTAAGCATCCTAGAAATTAAGAAATTAATATGAAAAATATGTTATCCAGCAAATGCTTTTATTATACTTTAATTTACTAGAAATATTTTCACACTCTCCCTGGGGACTAAGTACAATTTAAAATTGCTTACATCTTTCTTAAGAGCTGAAGTAAGCTCTTCTGTTTCATCTTCTATAATCTTATTTAAAAAGTTGGCAAAAACTGCTGACTGTACTGCAAACAGATAATTATATCAACTCTACTCTTTTCTGGTGTTTTCTAGGCGCACCTAATTGTTGTCTACCTTTTCCTTACTTTATTTCTGGAATCAATGATCATTTACAAAAAAAAAGTGGATACACCTGCCTAATAACCATAATTAGGTTACTACTGATTCATATAGTGTGCTACTGCAGGCTGGTAAGCTAAATGACTGAGCCAGATAACTTCAGATCACAAATAATGAGCTTTTGTTGTTACTTTTAAGCACACCAGCTCTATTGCATCTGCATTTTTTGTTGCAGGCAGTCATTTTATAATTAGCAGAGTAGCATGGAAGCAATTCTTGGGTTCAAGGGAAATTGTTTACCTGTATGTGTGTTTATTGGTCCTTCATTTTCCCCTTTCCTGATCATTACAGTTAGTTGCCATGACTCCACTTTCCAGGAGAAGGTAGAAAAAAAAGCCAGTCATCCAGAATAAAATAACCTTACCCCCACAATAGCCCAATTATTTCTAGAGCTCTTCCATTTAGTTGTGTGCACACAGGAATGATTATGAAGGCAGGAGATAAGGGGTGAAATGTGACAAACAACTCATTTTGGTATGTAGTTTTCCTTTTTGTTATGTCACACACTTCCCCATCCCCCAAGTGGCATAGACATGAGTAGAGTTACTCTAGCAATAAGCAAGAGGAAGGTCTTTTCTGTAACCTAGCTTCATGTAGAACTTTTCTTTCTGAAGGATGTCTCAGCTGATGACAAAAGATGTAATCTGCAGAGGGTGATGAACAGAGGAGGGGCTGTTGACCATGTTCCACATTGCTGCCTTACAAATGCCCTCAGTGGAAATGCCAACATTCTTCACCCACATTACTGTTATCCCTCTGGCTGTGTGCACCTAGATGGGATTTAGAAAAGGTGTAGTGCAGGAGAAAGCTTTAACCACTGAGAATAGGTGGGATTTAAAAGCCTCAAAGCACCATAGCATTTTTGAGCAAAAACCAACTAGCATATTTTGTTTCTGAACTATCTTGACCACATAAAATACAAAGGCTCACTGTATGTGCAGTGCTGTTCTCTGTAGAATGGCAAATCTATCTTGGGACCTACCCAACTTCATCTCCCATCAACGAAAGGCCAAAGATAAAGGCAATCAACCTCCCCTTTGTTTTAAAGCACAGCCACAAACATGACCATGACAAACTCCAAGAGGACTAGCCAAAGGGTTAGAGCAAAAATTCCATCTGTAATTTTATCCCCATAATGAGGCCCAAACACAAAGACAAAAAACAATGCAATGGTTATACCACACAGTTAGAACTTTATATGCACTGTACAAATAACCAAATAAATAAACAAAAATATTTTTGCTACCTATATTGGGGCACAGTAAGTGGAGTTTGCACCTTCAGAGGTCATACATTAACCTTGCTGAAAATCCCAAAGTGAAAACCCAGCATACTGTAGATATACACTAGTTAGAGTCTATATAAGTGACAAGCAGACTCCTGGTGGCTTTGGGGCCAATTGGACCATCACACACAGAAGAATCCCCTCTCCCCCTAGAAGAATCCCTCAGCTGGCAGTTTGCCAATTCAAACTCTATGAAACCAAAGCCTGATGGCTCAGGCTCATGTATGGGAATGATTGAACTAATGGGACACTGAGCAAGGGGAGTAACATGGGGCTACACCATCCCACAGAACTCTGCTCACAGGGTAAACATAAAGAGGACATCCATCCTATCCAGATGGAGAAGACATAGCCCTATTGGAAGCCTTAATCCAAAAAAACCCCCACAAAGCATAATGGATCTTGCCAACGTTGAGGCATGCCTGTTGTCCCCCATTTATAGATACAGTATTTAATTGTCCTATTATCACAATGGAAGAAAAAAACTGGTCTCAATCTCTGCTCCCAGAACTGAAGGTTCATAAAACTGATATTGCAATTGAGTTCCAGGGACAACCAGCAACCTTGGAGAGCTCTAGTCCCCTATATTCTCAAAGGCGCTGCGTGGCAGAAGAAAACTCAGTTGGATTGCAAGTTCCTCACCTGTCCTAATCTTTGCAGTGCTAAAGTTACCAGGGTCTGAAAAATACGGTAATCCAACTCCATAACCCTTGACCTAGGCAGGCTGTGATCCAGGGACCCGAGTGAAAAATTCCAAATCTGTTGTGTGAATCTCTGCATAAATGTTTTCTTCACAGCTGAGCTCTGCTTGGACACAGTCCACAACACAAAAAGGGGCTGATACTGCCAGTGAGGGAGGCAGAGAAAGCCTGCTAGTGGAAGAGGATCCTGGGAGAGGAGTCACAGGCACACCACCACATTTATTTTTCTTTCCTCTCATTTACTTTATGCCTGATGCCTAAATCATTTTCCCATTCTTCATTGTTTATTTGGTAGAAGAAATTAGAGGCAAGAGAAGGCATGGCTGAACACTGAGTCGATTGGTCCTGGGTTCAAGCAAGGGGAGGCAAAAAAATGAAAATGAGGGGAATAGGGAGAGGGCAGGGCTTATACTTCATGATACTTTTGCCCAACTTCACATAAGAAAAGCTGAGTTCAGATTTCTTAGGTCCAAGTCTAGAGTCTTAACCACAAGAGAACATCCTCTCCCTTTTTACACCCTCTGCTTCATTCACTGTCCATTCTGTGCAGTAAAAGAGGCAGGGGGTCTGTAGAACAACTAGAATGTGATTTTGTATCAAAGACTAGACCAGAGCATAATGAGTAAACCAAAAGCAGACGTATTAAATTTGAATACGAAATACCCAAGTAAAGTTGTCTATCTTAGGCATACTTACTTTGCAACCCTAATATTTTAATAAACTGCTAACAAAGGTGCTAATTATGAGGAAGAAGATATTTGGACCCTAACAACTGTCTTGGGTCATTTCACATAGGCCACGAAATCACCATAAAATGGTATAGACTTTCAGTCACCATAACCGTAGCTGGATTTCAACATATCAGTAAGGGGAGAATGAATCCAAACTCTTTACCAAACTCCAGAGTTACAGGGCCACCAAATTAAACATTACCTCAAAATTAATTCTGAAGTGACAGAAACAAAATTAAGTTGAGAAAAGTGACAACAGTTTACACTATGTTCTTACTTTACTTATTTCAGTTCCAGTATTTTCTTTCATGTACACAGAAAAATTACCATTATATATTTATCATAATGCTTGGAACAGTCAGAAGATGCAAAGATTGTTACAGCTGCAGACTAAATTAATTATTAAAAATAGATGAAGGCAAACATGAAAATATAATTAGCATTGTGCAAAAAAGGACTATTGCACAATGTATTGGGGAATAAATCTTAATTTCCAGTTTAAAAAAGTGAAGGCACTGATGTCCAAAATATTAATATTAAAATTGTACATAACTATATGTACACTGGTATATCAAAATATTTATTATTTTCCTCTATCCTGCAATTCTCTTTTACTCTATCGTTTTCTCTTTTATAAACATGGGAACATATGTTTCTTTACATTATTTGTGGAAAAAATAAGAAGCCTTTTCTTGACATAAATTAGAAAAAGCAGTTACACAATAAACTAGATTCTTCCATAACTATAGTGTTTTTACTGCTTCACAGTAGCAATGGCAATCTGGATTTCAGTAATTTAAGGTTTGGGAACGCTTAATCCAATCTCATGCCTACTCACATTAGGAAGTTACGCTTATAAAATGTGGAAACTATGGAAATGTCTTGCATATGTGCTTATAAGACTTTGCTCAAAACACAACTGCTCTTCTTGAGGATTGTGTTTTGTTTTCATCTGCACATTAGTGATACTGTAATATTTTCTAATTACATAAATACTGTTTAATTATTTGGTATTTGTAGTGTTTATTTAGGAAGGAATGATTCTTGCTATTAACATATAGAAAGAAAGCCCGCTAGCACATTAGTTAATTGTATTATATGAATTAATATATTTATTAAATGTCAATTAATCCACTTTGCAGCATAATGAGCTGTAATTTCCTTGCTACAGTTATTTTGTTACGTCAGTCAAATGCACGCAATGTGTACTGTAAAGTCAGTGTATTAATAAGACATCAATTGTCCATGTGTTGTTTGAGAGTCTTCCATTTTAACATGTTCTAGTAGATAAGACAAACAGTATGAACAAAATTATTTTCCTAACCAAAGTAACTCAGAACATAAATACATAAACTTTCCCTATTTGGAGGGAGTGTATCTAGTGATTATAAAAGGGAACTGTCAATCTCAGGACTCCAGAGTTGAGTTCCTAACTCTGCGAGTTACCCATTGAGTCATGTAAAATACAAAGCTAAATTGGTTTGATAAGGTCCACTTTTAACCAGTAAACTTGCAACCATGCAATACAGCAAACAAATCTCAGATGAACATTGTGTGTCCAGGTGGAAGATAGTTTCCTGTATCAACAATAAACTCAGAATATACAAAAATTATAATTATTTGGTAATTGCTTTACAGCTATTTTAGCCAGCCTTTCAAACAAGCACCTTCATCCTCTCTCTCCCATGCTGCCCCTCACCCTTGGGAGGAACTCCCCATAAACATCCTTAAAGCTACCTCATTATTTTCCTTCAAAAATTGGAAACAAAAACACACTTTACAATGTTTAGACAGCTGGTGTGCTGAGACCATTCCTTAACACAATGGCTAATGCTGTGATAGGGATAGACACTCCCTATCATGTTGGTCACTCCTCCATTGGTCTTTCTGCATCCATCTGTTATCTCTAGTCTGAGGTCTTTCTGGCAGGGACTGTCTTTTTGTTCTGTGCTTCTTCACTAGGTTTATGTCCATGACTAGGTCTCCTAAGTTGTAATGGCAATACATATAAAATCACCACCCTATAATTAAAGACTGTATCATAATGTGATATCATATGCACAAGGGGGCTGAATAACATTGCACAGAGAATTTAAATTTTGGGATTGCCGAACATTTAAGGGCTTGACTTGGCAACCTTAAGAATGGCCTTTTAACTGAGGTTTTTTGGTGTGTGTGTGTGTGTGTGTGTGTACACACACGCGCAATATCATAGTGAAAAATGGGAGGACTGTTTTTCAGCTGAAGGGATGCCCAATAAAACTCCTTTTCCCCTCAGAATAGAGTGCATTAACTTGTGTTTTATGACATGTTTCTCTTTTTATTTTTTTTTAAACCTTAAAATGACATAATGGCTTGTTAGAAGCTAGAAATGGTTTCAGTTCAGCAACACCAGCTACATTATAGGGTTTTTGACCCCCACAGTTGAATAGTGGATACTGATTAAATTGCTCACAGTACTACTTCCCTTGTGAAGAGGAAAGAGGTTGTACTCTAAAAGCTTTAAGTGTTATAGTCAAGATCATTTGTATCATTTTGTTGTCATGCTGACTCTTATCCTTTCCATAATATATTGTTTTGTCGGTTTCAAAGCTATTGATTTTAATCAATCACAAGATGAGGCCCCACATTCAATAGAAAGGTACAAAAAGTAGCTCTTAATCATTATTATTTCTTTGCTCAAAAGAACTTTGGCTTAGCTTTAGATCCATATACTGTAGGCAAGCTAAACTTTATTTGCTAAGTTTTAAATATAATCAGTGTTATGCACAGTAATTACAGAAACAAAATAACAACATTATAAAAGTTACAACATTTCCCCACAACATGGAGTAAGGTCATCTCTCATAGGATGACGTAATGGGCAGTTTACACTAATACCTAAATTACATCTCAGCAGATTTTTGGCATATCTATGCGAGATAGCCTAACTAAATGAGATATTATACCACAAGCATTAGACCTATATAGAGGGATAGAGTTTTAGAATAAAGTCTATACATTCCAAATCTACTCAAGCAAAATGTGATAGTTTTTCAACATATTTTTCCAAACTGAGGCACATGGTACAGTATAAGTAAGCCCACAGCTAAATGGATTAAATTCATCTTGTCGTAGTGCCAAGTGTAACAAGGCTGGCTACTGCTATATTTGATAGGCCTGAACTGTGGGAGCACAGCACTGAAGTCAGAGTTGTTGATGGTCAGCAGTTCTGAAACCCAAGGCATTTATTTAGGTGCCCAGACAGCTAAATCCAAATGTAATTTTGAGCACTCAAGTTGTAAATTTTTGGCCCAAGTAACTGACACATAGTGCACATACTTCATCTTAGTGAATGCGGGGAAATTTAAACACATTTTAATTAAAGAAAAAAATCCATTCAGGGTACCACAATTTTTGGACAGATGTCATTACAGTAGTGGCAAGCTAATGGGACATTAACTTTTTACAGGCAATCTCAAAAGGCAAATGGGTATTGCCAAACTAGTGTTTCTACTAAATTAAACAAGATCTCTCTTTCCCTATTAAATTGTCTTCTACGGGCTCTTAACCTGTACTTTCAAGTATCAGACATTTTAAATGTCTGAATTAGTAAATGTTCAGACACACACAGAACACAACCTCTCCCCCCTCCCCCCAAGGATATAGCCACTGGTATATACATACACTTTTTTGTGTGTGTGTGTGTGCCAAAAATGAGGTTATTTTCCAGTGTTACTGAATGGTTAGTCTGGAGTGTATCACTGAGTGTTATAAGTTAAAAATCTGCAGTGCATTCAGATATGGGTTTCATTATGTTGAATAAACAGAACATATTACACATTCGCTCTGTGGTAGTCAAACCCACAAGATAACAATAATCAGTTATAGTATTGCCACTCATGCAAATTCAATACGTTTTTGCCCAAATTTAATAAAAGATACTTAAATCTAAAACTATTCTTTTATCAAAGAGATTTATGTTAGAGATTTGGGACCCGATCGAAACATCAACAATGTCAGGAAGAGTCTTTCTGTTGACTTCAGTGGGCTTTGCATCAGGCCCTTAATTATATTTTGGGCACAGGTTCCCCAGAAGATTGCTTAATGTGGCTTGGCAGGGAGGAAGCAGAAAGCTGTGGGAGCAGGCTAGCTAACCACCTCCTATCTGCCAAATAGATGACTGGGGCCTACTCTCCCCCAATCTGAAGCTGAATGTGAATATTTGTGCCAATCAAGAAGTTTGCTTCTCAATTGATGAATTTTCCTTCAAATTACAGTTTCTAACACACTAATCCCTATGACAAGAAAATATAAACATCACTGAACCCATGATGCAACAGGCATATGTGCTCATCTATTATGCTTGTAATGAAATTGTTTTTTCCTTCAGAAAAAGCAGCAGTTCAAATGAAGGCAAGATCACCACTTAATGTTCAGGAAGGTCTATTAATCTCACATTTCATTTTTAATATTACTGACTGAAGCACTTTGTAAATGATAGATGTTTTCTCGTGACTATTATGGCATCTTGTAGTTCAAGTTTATCTGACATGTCAACCATTGTAATATGACCCTTCCTTGATCAGTACTTGCTTTCCCTTTATGGTATTTGTCATAATGAACAAGACATTTTCTAAAGAGGTGAATGAATTAAAAGTGTATTGCTTTGCATGGTACTCAAATTGGGATATTTTATTCATTTATCCAGTAAACACACAAATTCATTTTAACCCTGCAGTTCCTGCTTTGTCCACTGAACAATCTTGATTCACTCATGACTGAAATTCTAGTGGTGCTCCAACAGGAGCTTGTTGAGTAGATGCTTCAGAAAAAACAAAAATAAGTATTTTCTATTAATTTAGTGATAGCCCAAAGTCAACAGACTCCAAATGCAAACACCTTGAAATATAGATTAAGCTCAGCTTTTGATCCAAAATTCATAGCTTGGGCTCCTCCCTAGATAAATTCATGTAGAGATAAATTAATCTTTCTGCAGAGGGCTAGCCAAAGAATCAATTTCATCCTTTTACAGTTATAAATATATTTCCAATTACCTGCATTTAAGTTGCTTTTGCCAAGTTTAAGATGCATCTGCATTTAAAAGTGGCACTGCTTGACTACACTGGTAGTATTATCCCTTAGCATGAATGTGCTTATACTGATCTAAAACTTATTCTTATTGGGGAATGGGAATAAGTTAGATGGGTATAAGGTACCTTTACCGGTATAACTCTGTCCACACTAGGGCTGTAATAATATAACTATTTTGGTGCAGAATCATGCCCCTACCTGATATAGTCATACTGGTACAAAAACTGTATAGATCAGGCTTAAAATAGCTTAATGGTACAATAACCCTTTTCCACATACAAGAATTTTAACTTTTTAAAAAATTCCTCCTAGCTGGAATCTCTCCCAATCAATGCTGTACATTAGTGCCACTGCTCCGATGCAACAGGAGAGACATACAAATCAAATGAAATATTTAACTCAAAAAGAAGAATCTCACAGCCACTAGCCTAAGGATCTTACCCTCACTCATCATTTCCTTGAGCTACAAGGGTAAAAGCATTGACATGACAACTGCTACTTCAAGTGTGTTTTAAATTGCAAGTCATGAGTAAACAAAATATGAAAAACAAAGAAGTAGAGACATGCACTATGTTTAATACATCCTGGTTTCAGTCATTTATGACACTTAACTTCACACACATGAAGTAGCTGGTGTTACTATGCTGCTCCTGAGTGACCAAATAGTATCACACTTGTAAAGATAAATGTAATGAAAGATCAAAGCCGTCACATGTTGCATACAAACATGACTGTGTCGGTTATGCACTTGAGAGTGCATCAGTGGAACTGCCATGAGTATACTCTATGGTGTGCACCTACTACACTGAGAAGATGGATTGCCCAACTAAACATATTAAAAGACAGTTGTTGTGAAACTTGAAGGAGCCACGGCTATATTGTATCATTGTGATCCTCCATAGATGGCAGGTACATTCCAGAACTCAGCCACGAAAAGCCATTTATAAACGACTCTCCTAGGATCTATGGAAACAACACATCAGCTGGGGGCCTGGTTCTCCAATGTTACTTGTATCATGTAAGCTGTGAATCAGGCCTGAGTAAGAGAGCAGTAAAAGAGGATAAAGAAAACTGTTTTCAGCACCAAAAAATCCCGATAATAAGGGCCTGGAGGATCCCCATAACACTCCAATATAAGCTTTGCTTATCTTTATCCCGGAGAATAAGCCATCAAGTCTATTTGTTCTATGGCAGTGGTTCCCAAACTTTAATAACTTGTGAACCCCTTTCAATAAAATGTCAAGTCTCGTGAACCCCCTCCTAAAAATGAATATTTCCAGGGATTTTCTCCTTCATCTGAGTATAAATTATAAAAGCAGTGATCTTGGAAATATAAAATGTGTTTTTATGACATGCTTATTACACACTATTAATTATTAATTATTATTTATCATTACAGAATTTGTATTACATTATGAAAATGGTAACACTCTTCCAAGATCTCATTTTCGTAGGTTGTATCACTTTGAATAAGCCTGTTATAAGACAAGGCTCCTATGTTTCATCAAGGAGTATCAGATGTGAAACAGCATGAAGGTATTTAAAAAGACAACTCAAAGAGTTCCTCCTACACAAGCATTCAGGTCTTGAGCAGTCCAGGCAAACAACGCACGTTATAACAAAGCTTAAACTTGTTCTTCATAATAATTTAAAAAACCATATTATCTGCCTATTTAATTTTAAAAACAGCAAAAAATATCCACCTCCCTTTCCATTTCTTATAAGGAATCTTGACGTTTAAATCTCCTCAGTGTGATAGAAATGCTTGCTTTGATCTTCTTAGCTCTTGGATGTTCAGGAGCTTCGGGCAGCTGGCCCTGTGCTGCCTGGGGTCCCTAGGGACAGCTCTGTCCGCCATTAGGGAGTTTTTTCCCGAGAACCCCCTGTAACATTTCGAGAACCCCCAGGGGTTCACGAACCCCAGTTTGGGAACCACTGTTCTATGGCATCTCCCTCATAGGAAAACATCTTGATTCTCAGCCATGGAGAAGGTGTTTAAATTTACAGCAAAATAGCTATAGTGGAGTACATGCCACAGGGACCACATCCGCATGGGTGCTCCAGCTCCTCACTTTTGATCGCCTGAGGTCTTCTGTGGCAAATCTTTTCTTCTCAATAAGAAGCCAGAATCTTCTAGCCATTTCTAGAGCTCATCCATTTTTGCAAGACACGGATATTTGTATATGCATTGGGCCAACAAGTTAAATACAACCTAAGAAATAATCCACATAAAAGGGCTCCACTCACCACAGCTACATCTCCTTGTGGCTGGGCTTGGGAATTAGCTCTTGCCCTGTCTGGCACTCCCTTTGTCAGTTCCTCTCACTGTGCCTTCGGGTGTTCCTTCTTTATAACTCAGCCACCCAGCCAGGTCACTACATAGTCCCCTCCTTTCATATGCCATCTCAGGCAATCTGCTGTTCCAACTCCTGGTCCTGTGCCACTTTGCCAATGGCTGGCAGGGGAACCGAGGCCTGCCTACTACTCTGGGTTCCAGCTCTTACTCTCCCCCGGATCTCTTACTTGTCTTTGACCAACTCACTTTCCCTCTAGGGAGTAACTGCAGAACTGCTCCCTGATGCCACTTCCTGCTCTCATTGGTGGCTTTTTAATGCCATCCCAGCTCCTCCTCCAGCTGGGCTTCATCTGCCACTAGGCCCTATCAATCCCTGGATCTCCTCCAGGTGCAGCATCTTAAATTAATTGGCTTCTTCTGGCTCACATTAACCTTGCTCAGGGCTTGTGTCAGGTGGATACCTTATCACACCACAGTAGAAACATTTCTAGTTAGAAGTCACTGGGAACATAACAATAATGCTGGGCAAGTCTCCCTGCACTGGCACTGGTTTTTTTTTTCATAAATACTGGTTTTATGTCAGTTCTTTCAGACAGTAAAACTCAACACTTAAACTTTAGGGGTGAAATCCTGACCCCACTGAAGTTGATGGGAGTTTTGCTATTGACTTCAACAGGGCAAGGATTTCAATCTAGATTTATATGATTTAAAGGGCCACTGCCAAGTATCTATGGCTCTGCATTTAGATTTTGCCAACAACTGTTTTATACAACTTATTAGAAAAATAAATCATTTTATGATTGATAAAAAGAAGGGTTTTTAATGTCTTGTTTTAGTGTAGGATTGGACTAGTATATGAAAAGATCACAAAATGTAGTTTATGGTGCACAGATAACCATTCAAGCTGAGTGAAGTGCAAAAATACATTGTATATATGCTGGAAAGAAAATTCAATTAAAAAAAATATTCATTTTTTATGCCCAGCATTGCTAACATGGTTAAGGGATTTTCCTTTTTCTTCTTATTTTAATTTAATTTAGACTGCCTCTTTAAATAATTGACTGTCACTGTGTACTACCAAGTTATATTTTGTACCTCCAGGTATAACAAAAGGAAAGGCTTGAAAACAGGGTTAAAACCAATCAGATGGCACCCAGGCAGACACCTGCGGGATATTACTTTATTGCATTAGCTCTGATTATAAACACAAAGGTAACTGATGCATTGTAATAGAATCTTCTCATGACCCAGACTAAGATTGTAAAATGTAAAGTCTCAAACTGTGCTCATGGTGTTCACTTAAAAGCAGAAAAAACAGAGCTGCTTTTTCACTACCATCAGCAGAACTGCCAACCTTTCTCACGGGGTTTTCTAATCCTTTCTGGCACCTGAGGCATTTGAACAGTTGGTGGGAAGAACTGATGCTGTGATGAAGGGACTCTCATTTCAAATTTACAGTCCAATCCCTCACAAAATCTGCCAATTCATTTTATGGCCTCCCTTGTTAAAATTCATTATTTAATATTGGCCTGAAAACTCACTGGCACAGTACAATACCTTGATCTTGAATTAGAAAGCAACCGAAGACAATGCATGGCATTTTTATACACCTTTTAAGGTAGCCTAATACATACTTAAAATGCCCTTTGTATGCTGCAGTGAAGCATAAAATACACTGTTCAACTAACAAGCTGTTTTATTTCAATATTTTTGTCTATGTACTTCTTTTTATAGATTACCGGTATATTATGTTGGTTGCTAGTGAAGCAGAATACAGTGAATAAATCAAATGACTATTCCTGGTTTAGAAAACGGTTTCTATATCTAAACTCAAACCATTAACTGCTTCAAAACTTTTCATTGAAGTGTAAACTCTTAAAGCCCAGAAGGCAGAAGTACAATTTCATCTCAAATAGTGAAATAACCCACCGATACTCTGCTTGGGGAATTGCTATTCTCAGAATGTGGAAACCAAATCCACTGGGGTTGCGACCACCCTCCAAACCTTCCCAGCTAGATGAGACTGGGTCTTGAAACTATGTTAGGAGGTCTTGACATTTTTCTGTTGTAACATAGGGTCATGGTATGGTATGGTAAGCTGCTGCATAACAAGAGATTTATATTTTTACACACACACTCTCACGTGCACATACATTTCCCTTTCACCCACTAAATATATATCCTAATCTCTCTGTTTTTTATGTAGTGGTTAATGTTGTTATCCAAAGTATATTTCAGAGGCAGGTTAATCCACTTTTACTATTGACCTTGAAACTTAGACAGTGACAAGTAGCCATCTTGAATCTTCTTCTTAGCAGGAACACAACAATAAAAGTAGCTTTGTGGCTGATCTGCATCTGGCATGTTGTCTTATATTTGTGAAGTTTTCCAAATTACAAGTTTAAATGAATAAACATATGGATCTTGAACATTCGATGTTGCTGGCTATCTGGGAGCATGAGTACTAATACTCAGCTGCTAGTCAGTCTTTAATAAAACTTGCCAGAGTAAGAAGAAGGTGGAATCAAGGTGTTTTGTTAGTTTATTTAAGTTGGATTATCTCCCTTCTTGGAAGCAGCAGCAGCAACACAAGCTCCAACATTCCTTCCCATTTTTTTCCTTTATGAAAAAAAAAAAAAAAACCTCAGGACCCCAATTTCAGGTGGATGATCTGTGAAACTTTTATTTATTTAATTTATTTTCTGTGAAGAATCTCCTCTCACTCATTTAAAAACAAACAAACAAAAAAAACCAACCAAACAAAAAAACCCTCTCAGCTTTTATTAAAGGCAAAATTTCCAGGCTGACAAACAGCAAAGCATTAGCACTCATCCTGTTTCCAGATGCCCAATTACTGAGGGAGACTGTTAAAATGGACTATTCAGTATATGGGCAGCCACAGTGGCTTCTACTTTTACAAGTCAATGTGGCTAAATTAAAACACTTGTGTTCGCTTGACAAAAGATCTGTACTGATTCATTCCTATTTGGGCTGGAGGTGTTTCACCTGTGAGTCTTTACAGACGACTTGGGGGAAAAGCTGAGTAGTGTTTAACTTCAGGGACAGCCTTATACTTATGTTGCATCTGAAGAAGTGGATTTTTTACCCACGAAAGCTTATGCCCAAATAAATCTGTTAGTCTTTAAGGTGCCACCGGACTCCTTATACTTTTTTGCAATACTCCAAACTGCCATTAGAGGTGTGTCAGACATGGTGGGGGAAGAGGAATCAAATAGATTTAAGTAAGGGAGGGACAAGAGTCCACTACCTTGTTGTTTTTTTTAACCATCTCCTCTCTGCTACTCAAAGGTGGGCTCAATGCATCAGCCTTCTTAAGACTTCCTGCTGAAGAATAGAGCAGAGTGTCCGACTTTCTAAAGGCCTCGTCTTCTTTGCTACTTGAATCCGTCAAGTCTCTCTTCACTCCATCTCAGGGCATCCATGCAAAAGCAGTGACACCCTCTCCCCTACGCCACCTCAAGTGACACCTGCAGAAGGAACAGTCTGGAGTAGGAATGGTAGTACCCCTGTCTCAGGTCACCAGCAAAGACCACAGAGTGATTTGACATTATTTCGCACAGAGCACACCACCACTGAGTATATCCTTGGTTGACGACTCCTTCAGAGAACAGCAAAACTAGAAATCCATTTCTGTATAATTTTACAGCGTAACTAAATCACAAATAGGTGAGGTCCTACTGCATATCCTAAAACAGGATCAGTGAGATAGGTGTGTTGACCAAAGATTAAATTTAGATATCTACTAAATTAGAAAGTTGCACAATAATTTCTTTTTAAAATATAGTTTTGTTATAGATTTATATAGTTTTTACATCTTTTCCATAATATGTCCTACAAATGAAATTAAAACATGCAAATTAAACCCTAAACTGGCTCATAAACATAACAAGCCAACTTATGAAAGTTAACAAACACTTTAATTTCTGATGTCCTTGTATGGGAGCTATCTGACACACCAAAGCATGGTTAGTAATAACCATTAAGAGTTAGGGTTGCTGGTACTAATCCTATTAATTTGTCTCATAGGATGATGGAATGTAAAGTTTCCCAATGTTTATTCCTCTAGTCTCTATTTTGCTGCGTAAAGTTATCAGATTCCGAGACGTTTAATGATATTTAGGTGAGATTATGTATAATTAAATTCTTTTTGGTACTTGTAGGCTGATGAAGCAACTCCCAACTACACACACACAGAAAGGGGCAGAAACCTCCCCCCCAAAGAACAGAGCATCATTTATATCACCAAGGAATAGTTAAAATATCAGCACTGTAACAATAAATAGCCTCTAGGATGGGGTTTCTAACCTAGACCCCGACTGTGGGTTCAGAGCCCAGCTTTCCCACAGATCATATCTCCTTTTCTATTTCCCCGACCGAATGCCTCATTACCTCTAGTGGAGATGGTCAGAGGTAGGCTGGGCCCCTGAACCCTTCAGAGGGCCAGCTACCCTCTGATGGGCTATAAAAAGGATTCCTGAATTTCTAACAGTGAGCAGTTTTTATTAACTGATCATTTGTTGAACAATGTTGTAATAATCAGGCCTACAAATTTGTCCTAATTGTGAGTTTAACTTTAAAAAGTGAGCATAAATTCATAAGATACACCTCTATCCAGATATAATGTGACCTGATATAACAGGGGGGGCGGGGGGGCGGGGCTGCGCACTCTGGCGGATCAAAGCAAGTTCAATATAATGCGTTTTCACCTATAACACAATACGATTTTTTGGCTCCCAAGGACAGCATTATATCAGCGTACAGGTGTATAGAACGTACAATAACAAATGTTGAATGGGAAAAGGTGCAAAAGAGAGAGACTGAATTAGTCGAAACAAAAAGGTCTATTGAGATAAGGCAAGCATTGGACTGCGTTAAGATTATGCCTAGTAAACAAGAACAATGTGAGACCAAAAATCAATGAGTCAAAATTGGTGTGTCAGAAACTGCTTAATAGGTGGCAAAATAATGAGGGGATGGGTTAATCAACCCATTATTCTCTTTCAGTGATCCTTAAGAAAGAGGAGACAAATTTCTACTGGAGTGAACTTCGCTATCATGGTTAACACCATCTTCACATTTCAAATTCTTTAACTGTTTTCCTTCTTTTCTTTATCTTTAATAAAAGATTTAAATGATTTTTGATGGTGTGTTCGCAATGGTACTAAGCAGAATGAGGTCTATACCCTGTTATAGTATTGGCCTTCACTACATCCTCTGGCAAGGAGTTGGACAGGTTGACTGTGTGTTGTGTGAAAAAAAAAATACTTCCTTTTGTTTGTTTTAAACCTGCTGCCTATTAATTTCATTTGGTGACCCCCTAGTTTGTGTATTATGAGGAGGAGTAAATAACACTTCCTTATTTACTTTCTCCACACCCATCATGATTTTGTAGACCTCTATCATATCCTCCTCAGTTGTCTCTTTTCCAAGATGAAAAGTCCCAGTCTTATTAATCTCTCCTCAGATGGAAGCCATTCCATACCCCTAATCATTTTTGTAGCCCTTTTTTTTAAACCTTTTCAAATTCCAATATATCTTTTTTGAGATGGGGCAACCACATCTGCACACAGTATTCAAGATGTGGGCGTACCATGGATTTATACAGAGGCAATATGATATTATCTGTCTTATTATCTATCCCTTTCTTAATGATTCCCAACATTCTGTTCACTTTTTTGACTGCCGCTGCACATTGAGTGGATGTTTTCAGAGAACTCTCCACACTGACTCCAAGATTTCTTTCATGAGTGTTAACAGCTAATTCAGACCCCCCCCCCCATTTTATATGTAAAGTTGGGATTATGTTTTCCAATGTGCATTACTTTGCATTTATCAACATTGAACTTCATCTGCCTTTTGTTGCCCAGTCACCCAGTTTTCTGAGATCCTTTTGTAGCTCTTTGCAGTCTGCTTGGGACTTACTATTCTGAGTAGTTTTGTATCATCTGGAAATTTTGCCACCTCCCTGTTTACCCCTTTTTTCAGATCATTTACTCCATCCAGGAGAGTAGTTAGTAGCATACTTCCCACCTCTCTTACAGCAATTCTTTCTTTCTTTTGGCTATCACAAGTGCCAGGCCTGCCATTTCACAGAGCTCACCGCTCTCATCACCTTCTCTGAAAAGCTTAATAAGCCTAGCTCCAAATCTATTTGAAAAGCCTTTTGGGTAACATCAGAGACTATGTTAACAACTGCATTCCAAAATCTGCATAGAGGCTCACTCTCTAGCAGGAGCAAGGAAGGAACAACTTTCATAGAGCATTTGAGGCATCATTTGGGTTTTTCAGGGTTCATTTGGTTTAATTTAAGTCACCAAATCTATGCTATTTAGGACTTTATATTACACTAGCCTGTATCAGGCATGCATCATTAGATAATACTTGGATTTTGACTGTTTGAAAATTTTCATTGTTTAATCAAAGTGAGGGACAAATGATTAATAAATAAATTGAATGGGCTGCTCAACTTTCCTCCATTCCAGGTACCTCCTCCATTTCAATCTGCAATTTTATTTCACAAACACTTCAGACTTGATCATTTCCAAGTATATCACATGTCTCATCCCATCCCACCCTCCTTTCCATTTTATGGCATTTCTGACATCTTTTACAATGGTATGGAATATAAATTCCTCCCCATTCTTTGGAGTTGTTGATATCTGCTGCAGAGGTTCCTTTTCCAGCAGGATGATCATGAACTTTTCATGTATATACATGCCACCTATTTCTTTCCAATTCTATTAGTCCAATGTATAAATTGCTTTCCTATAAATCTTCCTTATTTTGATATATGTTGACAACTGCTACATGAGAGTCTGATACATGTTAGCATTTGATAGTGGTCTGTGCTCAATTAAAGGGCAGATGGTACACTTCTGTCATCGTCTTTATCAGTGGTCTAAATCAGACCCTTTTAACATTCTTTCATTCTGTTTAGTATTCCTTCTAGCATCTGTTCTGCATCAGAAGATTATCGTGCCATCTGCATATAGTGGCATTATATTAGAAGGTAGTCTTCTCTGACGTTGGTGGCAAAGTGTTCAAAAGATAATCAGATACAAAAGGCCAAATTGGGCCCAGGCCTGCAAAGAGGCAGGGATAAAGGTGCTAGAAGCCTGCCTCACAATTCTGTTTGAGTTCAGAGCCAAAGGACAGTTCTTACACTCATGGAGCTGAAGGACTGTATGGTAGCCTCATCCACAGAGAGCACTGACAGAAGTAGTGTGGGTCAGGCCTCCAACATATGGGAATGCACACTGTTGCCTTTCTATGGATATCCTAGCATCTGTGCTTTCCTTATGCTTCAGGAGGCATTGTTGCTGCCTGAAATATGACCGTTCTTGCTGGGACCCTGCATTTCCAGACCACCCTCTGTTATAGGTTGTAGCTCAAACCCACTGTTCAGCCCAAAAGGATAAAGAGAAGGTTCCCCTATCTAGTTCCTCTAAACAATTCAAACGGATCTGAAATAAATTTGTTTATTTCAGTTACATTTACTGGTTTAATATATTATAAGGATGTCCATTTAATTGCTTTGGGACCTTTAGTAATAAGTACAAGTAGAGTTCCACGTATCAAGAATGGCAATGTAGGGAGTGGAAACAGTGTTTTGTCCCCCGTCCCTCCCGCTTTCCCAACCTACTCTATCACAGAACAAGAGAAATGATTCAAAAGGTCATCTAGTCTAGAACCCTGCACTGAAGCAGGGATATGTATTATCTAGACCGTTTGTCTAATACATTCTTAAAATCCTCCAATGACGGAGATTCCACAACCTCCCTAGGTAATTTTTTCCGGGGCTTAACTACCCTGACAGGAAGTTTTTCCTAATGTGCAACCTAAACTGCCCTTGCTGCAATTTAAGCCCCTTACTTCTTGTCCTATCCCAAGGTGAATAAGGAGAACAAGATATCACCCTACTCTTTATAACAACCTTGTACGTACTTGAAGACTATTCTCATGTCTCCCCTCAGTCTTCTCTTCTCCAGACTAAAAAATACCACTTTTTTCAATCTTTCCTCATATGTCATATTTTCTAGACGTTTAATCATATGTGTTGCTCTCCTTTGGACTTTCTCCAATTTTGACCCCATAATTCCCAAAGTGTGGTGCCCAGAACTGGACACAATGCTTCAGTTGAGGCCTTATCAATGCTTAGGAGAGTGGAAAAATTACTTCTCATGTCTTGCTTTCAACACTCCACTAATAGATCCCAGAGTGATGCTTGCATTTATTGGCAACAGTATTTATTGTTGACTCATATCTAGTTTGTGATCCACCATGACCCCCAGATCCCTTTCTGCACTACTCCTTTCGAGGAAGTCATTTCCCATTTTGTATGTCTGCCATTCATTATTCCTTTGGAAGTGCAGAATTTTGCATTTGTCCTTATTGAAGTTCATCTTATTTATTTCTGATAATTTCTCCAGTTTGTCAAGATCATTCTGAATTCTAATGCTGTCCTCCAAAGAACTTGCAACCCCTCCCAGCTTGGTACTGCCCCAAACTTTACAAGTGTATTCTCTATGCCATTATCCAAATTATGAAGCCCGTTTACCTGGGATGTACTACATGAGAGACAATGCTCTCAAGATTTACTCTTTTGTTTATGGTTTATTTCCTTTATTATACTGCTCAAAAAAGGCTGGGCTGTCATGCCCAGTCCCAGCACCTCTCAGATACACCTTCAATTCCTTGGATAATATTTGCAGGGTTTTATTTTTAAATCATACCCTCATTTATTCTCAAACATGTGAGATTTAAGTTACTTAGATGAGCCACCTTCTTTCCACCACCTCCCGCCCCCGAGGTATTCAGTCTTTCTCCTCATATGCCCAACATGGCACATTTTCGATATGACAGAAGGAGCGTGTGGTCAGAGTTCTGCTCAAGTATGATCCTAAAATCAAATAGTAATATTGAAAAAAAGAACAAAAATGCAATCAGTGCCCTCGTTTGTAGTTTTACCAGTGAAATTTGATGCCTAAATACATTAAAAATTTCAAAAAAACGTACTTGTAGTTGTCTGTTAGGCAAAAGTACTTTACAGCTGACCTTCCTTCCTTCTCCCCATCTCCCTTTTTTTGTATGCAATATTAGAGCACCATGTGTGGAGAAAGACTGTGCAAAATTTCTGTTATAAAATCTAAACTAGCCTGTTCTCAGGCTTAGTCTGATGAAACTCCATCCTAGTAAGTGAAAACTGATAACTGGGCTGAGTTTTAGGGCTTTGCAGTTGCAAATTCCTCTTCACACTTGTCTCCCAGCCATTGTCCCCATTAATGAGTCCAACTAATGAAGTTTTCAAATGGGCACTGACTAATACCTTTTGTTCGGCCCTGCAGTAAGTCCTGGGGGAGTTTGGCCAACATACACCAAGTCTTCAAAAAAGGACTGATAATCTCTTTCTTCTTTTGCCTCTTCAGTTCTGCAACTCTCCAATCCTCAAAGGAGGCTTCTCAGGGTGAGAAGGCCATCCACACTGCCCAATCTGCAGAAAAGGGGCAAGAAATATCCTATTCCTGATAATGCTACCTCTCTGGACTCCTTATTGATATGCCCCTCACGAGCCTTTGTGGGATTTCCAAAATGAGAGCAGTGCACAGTTTTGCAGAATTGATGCAAGTGTTTCTTCTTTAACACCTTCTCATTGTGTTTATATTTTATTTCCCATCAATATAATTACTTTCTCCAAAAGGGAATTGATTTCATTTCTTTTTTTTCCCATTACTTTTCTTTATTGCAGTACTTAGAACACTGTGGACCACTATAGCCTCTGATTCTTCCTATTATTCACTACTGTCACTCAGCAGAAAGGATATTCCTCCATCCAAATTGCAATTCCTGTGTCCCATCCTACATGCCACTTCAGTTTGTATTTGTGTTGTCTATTTTTTTCTTGGTTTAGTCTTCTCCTGCATTGGTTACTGAGATACCCCTATTCTATCCTGTAGCAATAGTTTATTTCACTGGGTAAAAGTTTAGCTATAAGGCAGAGCTCTATCTAATCCTGTCTTCTCACTAATATTACATAAATGAGACCAACACATGCTATTATTTTTAATGAAAAATCTTCCTTTGAAGATCTCTGCTAAGTCTAGAAACATGTCCTGGTGGCTCTGGTCCAGGAAAAGCCACATAAACATTCATAAAGATGCTGTAAGTCTCCCTTTAACACTAATGTTTTTACATTGTCACATCTTTGTATTTTATAGAAATGTCTTTCATTTTATTACATATATTTCATATCAGTATAAAAATGATTTATATCATTTTCAGTTTTTGGCAGTTCATCAGCTTTTCATGAAGAAGTTACAGCGCAATAAATATCCTTGAAAATCCAAGCTGTCAAAATTTACCAGAATATTTCCAAAGGCAGCTCAAAAATTAGATGGAATGCTAGACGTACAACTTCCCTGATCCTAAAAATATTCTTTTCGACTAGACAGCTCAGTTTACCTTCTGACTTGTAAGATCCTGTCTTACAGGAAGACAAATTCTCTAATCCTCCAAGTTTTACATCTAAACATATTCTGATACACATTTTAAGGACAAGTGTGTATTTAAATAGCAGGAAAGATAGAAAGCCGTACAACTACATCAACTTGAAATATTCTAACAACAAAGTCAACAGAAAAATATGTTTCCTAATATATATTTTGACTATATTACATTTATAATTTTACTATGTTATAAATTTTTGTCCTAAAAATTGTCAATTATGATTAATAATCTCCCTTATAATTAATTCAAAATTTTATTACAATCCAACTTTTATAACTTTAAATATAATAATGCTGGCCATGTCAGGGCAAAGAATACGTCTAGTCATTAATTTTACTTGTATCACTCCTCAGCCCTCAAAAAAAGGCAATAAAAGGATCCCTCCTTTGAAATCAGGCAAGCCACGGCCACACTCATCTCCATAATAGCACAATTTCCAATTCACGCCTCATTTTCATTAATGTTTCTGGCCATAAATTTTTAAGCATATGATAAAAAATTTCTGAAGCGGCATAAAACTAACATGAAGAGGGAGTTCATTAGCATGTGACTCTAATTAGAAATTCCATATTAACTTCCCATTTCTACTTGTGCATATCCAATAACAGCAGCCCTAATATCCTATGTATCAGACCCATATTCGTTTTGAGAGCTCTTGTTTCTCTGTACTCCTTTTTTATTTTTAAGCCATCTCTGTTTCCCTTGCTATTGAATAAGTCAACAGACAATTGTATCACAGCAGCGCCTTTTGTGTCACAAATTATCCTGGAGAATTGTGAGAAGCTACCAGCACAATGCTTTATTAATGATACCAGATCATAAAAAGAGGGGGGAAATTGCTGACTCAAACTCTTTTCTAATGTTGGGTGATAAAAATGCTACTTCAGGATTCAGAAGGTTAAGTTCTAATGTGTATTTTGAATGGAGTGTGCTGAAATAATTGCCTCATAAAGCAATGCATTGACCAGCCTGCTAATGGCTGCATAGTGCAAAACTCAGCAAAGAGTGCCAAGCTTACTGGAAAAAATGCTGTGGCACTACTTTTGTAGATTTCCATATGAAGTTAACTTTTTCCCCCCACTTTTTAAAAAATTTGTAAAGATAGTATCACAAGAACATTCCCAAACCTGACCGAGTGATCATTCCCTCTGAATGGATAGTTCTGGATAGATAGATTAGGCAGATAACACTAAGGATCAAAGAGTTAACCTCCAATGCAAAATTAAAAAAACAAATCAAAATAAAAATAGCCTATCACTAACTACATATCACTTGCATTAGCCTAGTATCTTATTTCTTCTAGTTTCTGCTTCCACCAAGAAAAAAATTCAATTCAATTCCTTAGTACGGTGATAGCAAACAGTGTATCTATTGCAGATATATGCACATGCCTTTAGAATGTGAATTATATTCTGATTTAAGAACTACACATAAATACTAAGAGTAACAAATAAACTTCACATGCCTCAGCTGCGAAAGTAGGCCCAAAGACAGCAAAAACTGTAAGCTTATGCCTATGCTTAAGTGAGAAATAGAATAAGGACAATGGACTACAAAAAAGCAGACTTGAATAACTCCGAGAACTGGTAGGTAAGGTTCCATGGGAAGAAAATCTAAGGGAAAAAAAGAGTTCAGGAGAACCGGCAGTTTCTAGAGACAACATTAAAGGCACAATTGCAAACTATACCAATGCAAAGGAAAGATAGGAAGAATAATAAGAGGCCAATATTGCTCGATCAGGAGTTCTTTAATGACTTGAAAAATCAATCCTACAAAAAGTGGACACATGGATAAATTGCTAAGGAGTAGTAGAAAAGAATAGCATAATCACGTAGGAACAAAATCAGAAAGGTTAAGGCACAAAATGAGTTACACCTAGCAAGGGACATAAGAGAATAAGAAGTTCCTTAAATACATTAGGAGCAAAAGAAAGACAAAGGAAAGTACAGGTCCTCTACCTAGTGTGGAAGGAGAGCTAATTGACAATATCAAGAAGCTCGAGTTTAATACCTATTTTGTTTCATCTTACTTAAAGGGTAAATAGTGGCCATATACTCAACACAATTAATATTAACAACATGGGGGAAGAAACACAAGCCAAAATAGGAAAATAAAATGTTAAAGACTATTTAGATATACTAGGTTGTATTCAAGTTAGCAGGCCCTAATGAAATTCATCCTAGGGTACATAAGGAACTAGCTGAAGCGATCTAGGAACCATTATCAATTATCTTTGAGAACACATGGAGGATGAGTGAGGTCCCAGGGGACTGGAGAAGGACAAATGTAATAACTATCTTTAAAATGGGGAACAAAGAGGACTGGGGAATTTATAAACCAATCAGACTAACTCTGATACCTGGAAACATTCTGGAATACATTATTAAACAAATGGATTTGTGAGCACCTAGAGGATAGTAAGATTATAAGGAATATCCAGCATGGATTTGTCAAGAACAAACCATAGCAAACCAACCTAATTTCCTTCTTTGATAGGGTTACTGGCCTAATGGATGGAGAGAAGCAGATGATGTAATATGTCAATTTTAGTAAGGCTTTTGATACAGTCCCGTATGATGTTCTCATAAGCAAACTAGGGAAATATGGTCTGCTAAGGCCTGTAAGATTGCAATTTAGCTACTCTAGGCTTCAGACTTGACATGAGTGGGTGACCCAGGAATGACCCTATGCCAGTAAGGTTACATAATTACAGTAAAGGCTCATAGAATCATAGAATATCAGGGTTGGAAGGGACCTCAGGAGGTCATCTAGTCCAACCCACTGCTCAGAGCAGGACCAATCCCCAGACAGATTTTTGCCTCAGATCCCTAAATAGCCCCCTCAAGGATTGAACTCACAACCCTGGCTTTAGCAGGCCAATGCTCAAACCACTGAGCTATCCCTCCCACCAATATGTGATGTTCCAGAAAATATCTCAAAGTGTGCCCATCTAGACTGCAGTGTACCTATCTAGACTGTAAGACACCTGATGGTAACATCATGAAAAGTGCTGCTCTGACTGCAGGTTACTGTGAGAAGAAGGGGTGGGAGGAATTTGGGATGGGCAGGGCTGCGGTGGCCAAAGACCTTTCAAGGTCCCTTCCAGTTCTAGGAGATAGGATATCTCCATTAATTTAATTAAATTTAATTAGAAAGGTAAGGTTACTGATATTAAAGTATGAGTTGTGCGCTTTTATTTGTAGAACAAAACAACGTTAATTAAGGGGGTTTTTTATATCGCGCTTTTATCCAAAAGCGCTTTACAATAATTAGCTAACGTTACAAACAACATTTGGAAAGATTGTTAAGTGGTCCGCCAAGACCCTCAGCAATTTTCAAGTGGTCCGCGAAAAAAAAAGTTTGAGAACCACTGCCTTAGCCTATATGCCTTGCACTATGGCCTTACTTGATTTGCATGCCTAATACACACTCATCACTCCTAAATACCTGTCAATCTTATACTCCCATAACCCTTCAACTTAAATCTCCTTCATTACAGATGAACTACCATGTGAGTTAACCAGGACAATAACACAATTAAATAATAAAGTGAACTAACTGGCTACAACTAAGGGGCAGGATTTGTGTACAAGTGAGATATAAACATACACTGGCTAGCCTTGTGTATGGAACCAGAATAAAATAACCACCAGTGAGTTAAATAAAAATAAATGCATAATTGAAAATATGAAAAATATGTTTTAATTAAAGTGCCCCCTTTCCCACCAGGACCTCAAAGTGCTGTGCAACATAAGAAACATGATTAAATAGAATTAAAAGATCATAATGGAGAGTGAGGAGAAGCCAACTTCTTACAATCTGGAATGAACACAGCAACTGAGTCTACTCTATCAGATCAGCAATGGTCATATTTAAACAAACAACACACATGGCTGCTGTTTTTTAAAAAAAAGTTTTAAGACTTAAAAGTCTTAATGATTGATGATCTAGTGGTGGAGGAATGTTAGTTATTTTTATTGATTATTTTATATGTCAGCAGACCAACACCACTGATGATAAAGTTCTGTTGACATACCTTCAAACTCAAGCTAAAATAGGCAGCGTCACTTAATTGTTCTTTCTTCCATGACAGACATCAGAGGGTAATTCTGGGTAGTCTCTCAATTGAACCTACATAGCTCTGCAAGATTCCATTTTGTCACCCTTTTGATTCAACATGTGACTGAGAGGGAGAAACATAACTGTTTGTGTTGCACTACTTTTAGTATGCAGATAACACATAATAAAATGTCTTTTTTCCGTATCTTTGCTGTTTAGTGCCTGGAAAAGTTTGGGACTTAGAGAAGAGTGAACAGCCTAAAGCATAACACAGCAAAAGCAGAAGTGGTGCTTTTAGGTCAGGGGAAAGCTCTGGAGAGAAGGCCTTGTTTGCACTACAGTTTCTCTATCAACTTCAAAAATTTAATGAGTGCTTTTATACCCATAGTGACTCCAGGAATCTGAGGTGGTGTCATTGTCCAAAGTCACATTTTGTCAGTGGACCTCTGGTTGGCAATTACCACAGTTATCCATACTTCTGTGACATCAGAGTGGATTACTGAAATTTGTTTACATGGCGCATTGATCATTCAGAAATCACAGCTGGTGCAAAATTTGACTGTCTATATGTGACATTTTCAGGGTATTGGACTTACTTCCTATTCACATCCAGGATGAGGACTTTGATCTATAAAGCTTTATACAGTTCAGGTCTTTGTTATCAGAGAAACTGCCTAGACTCCATAGATGACTGAGCCAGTTAATATTAGCTAAGAAACTCAAGTTTACAGTCCCCAGATTTAAACATCAGGCAAGCCAGGCAATTTGAGCAGAAGGCCCTCAAGTCTGGAATTCACTTCCCATGCTGGACTGAAAGAGCTTGAATCTGATGATCTTTAGAATACGATACAAAACACGTATATTTAGATTTTTGCTTGAGGCATTTGTGTAAGTGGACTATGAGAGTATAGGACTAATAGGTGGACATGTAAGTGGTTTTATGGGAACTAAAGTGTTTTATTACTAAAATTGTAATTGTTGAACTAATGGGTGAAATACTGGCCCCATTGAAGTCAATGGTATAACTCTCATAGACTTCAGTGGGGCCAGAATTTCACTCACTGTGTTTAAGTTTTTTTTACATGGCCATTTTTGATAATTGGGCACATTTTATAAATATATTGAACTGAATGCCTACATGCAAAATGTCTTCCATATAAGGATGGAATATTTTAATTTGGAATTCTATGGAAATATCAGCATGTAAACACAATGCAAAGACTAGCATTATAACAGTTATAAACCATAACTTATATCAGATACACATTAAGGAAAAAAACAAAACACAAAAAGCTACCTACTGATGTGATGTAAAATTGTGTTGCACAATAAAATGTACCAACTCCAATACACAACAGTAGTTCTAGAGTGATGTTATTAATTTTTTAAAAATCTGTTATTTTATCTTGATCTATAGCTCTGTAATTTAAAAATACCAATTATTAAATGAAAAACTAGTGACATATCTCTATATGTTATAAAAACTAATGGATGGAGACACTGATTACTGGAAATATAAATCAACTTCTGGGATCTTAAAATGTCATACTAAACATGCCTCATTCCCACAATATGTGGTATTACCAAGATGATTTGATTGATTTATTGCTAACTTTGTAATCAGTTTGCCCCCTTTTCTCCACACATTATCTTTTATGCAAAAATATTAAAAGCTCTTTGAGTGTGATGTAAATCAATGTTTCCTCTACATATATTTCTAAAATAATTGTTAAAAGGAAAATTAAAGGGCCAACTTCTTGAAAACTGGAGGCCCACGGTCACCTACAAAATAATCTCTCCTCAAAAAACGAACTAACCAAACAAACAAAAAAACCCAACCACATATAAATGAAGCAAATATGCATTTAATTGCACATGCCAACCAGGTACTGGCACATACAAATTCTGATTTTCACACACAATTACTTTATCATGAGATACTCCAATTTCTGCTTAATGTAGATATTAGATATGCATACATGGCATATACTTTTAATGGTAGCACACTCCAAATCCAAAATGGATCACACAACATTATGTTTGGCATGCTTGAAATCTTCCACTAATTCCAAAAATAGTCCCTATCCTCAAAATGGGGATTCCCCCCCAAATCAATGACACTTTAATGATGCACACTCTATCCAGTTTCTAAACATTTCAGAAAGGAAGAAGGGACTAGACTGGACTAGAAATCAAGAGTTAGGTGTTCAGTTACTGCTTCTGCCACTGACTTCCTGTGAGACATTGGGTAAAAATCACTTGATGTCTCTGTGTCTCATACTCCCTTCTGCAAATAATATTTCCTTTTTTCTATCATTTGTCTATCTTACCAACTTAGTCTATAAAATGTTTGGGGCAGGGATTACCTCTTACTGTGAGAGTGTATAGAGTGCCTAGCACAATAATACTACCCCAAAAGTACAGTCTACTGGACAGGATTGGCAGTATGCAGTCCTGAGAAAGTGACAGGTTTAAGGTCTGTTTTCTTGTGACCCAACAGGGATAGAAATGAGTATTCTATACCAACAGACAGGAAAGAGTCATAATTTCCCAATGGGTCAAAAAGCGCTTGTAATATTATTTTCCATGGATAAGTAAGATTTCCTCCTTGGGTCAAAAAGAACTCAACAGTTTGATCATTAATGTATATCAAACTTATTTTTTCAAATGTGCCATCGGAATGGTTCTTCATGTTCAATTTGATATTTTGAAACTTGTTTTAATAGTCAGTGTATTGTAACAGTGACATCCCAATCTGAATTCATGGCGAGTTAAAACAACCATCCCTCTCGCCAGTTCTAGATAACATAATGGAAGAAAGAGGACTCTCATAATTTTACTCATTTCAGGGCACGTCTACTTAATCATGCAACGGTAATGTTTTTCCCCACAAAAATCTGTGATATTCTTAGCAGCTGTCTGTAACAGGATATTTATTTAAATCTAATTTGAGGCTTAGTCAAGGTAGCTGTGATTTACAAACACCACCACCACAGATTTTAGTGAAAACGTGATTTAAATAATCAGCCCTAACTAGACTTCTGAAAAGTACTCGAACTCCCTCTCCCCCACAATATTTAAAAAAAAAATCTTCAGTTATTTATTGGTAAAAGCTATGACCCCAATATACAATGAAAAGTGTGTGTGTGTGTGTGTGTGTGTGTGACTGCTTTGGCAAAGTCAGCCAGGGGATACCAACACCAAACCAAACCTTCAAGTGTGTGACAGCATTCCATAGTTCATGTGAAGCTGAACTGACTTTTGGTTGTCTAGCTTTAATGTGCTTGCTCCAACTAGAGTTAATATTGCAACTGTGGGTCATTTAAATACAATGGCTGTCTTATTTTTATTCAAAAACCAGTCAATCAAAATTGCTTTTGACAGGATTTTGACCATAAGCTATGGTAAATAAGTGATAGCTCTTTTGTTGCATTTCCCAGAAAAAAGAAACAAGAACATTGAAATATAATTTATAATAACATTATCATCAAGATGACTGGAGAATATGCTTATTTTAATTAGAATAATTAACTTTGATGTAAGACCAGTTTTGCGGTAGGACGAGTATTGGAATGGAAAAGAGAGGTCACAGGATGTTCAGATTTAAACACAAGGATTTATTTCAGTGGTTCTAAGTGTAAGCAGAGTCAGGATGAGCTCTACCCTGACATCTGGTGGTGAATTATGGCAAGTGTGGAAAAGAACTTCAGGGACTGATCTTGTTTGCATAGACACACCCACCCCACCTAGCATGAGCCCACGGCAGCCCAAAATGGTCACTTTGGCAGCTGTAGGATCCCTAGTTTCTCTGTTATTGGGGCAGGAGGAATAAAGTGTTGTTACGCTGATTATGTGAATCAAGGACAATGGAACTGTTTTATGACAGAGGGTCTCACCATCACCTAAGTAGCACTCGCTAGACAAGGGACATGGGTTCCAAAACCTAGTGAATTGAGAGAGGTTGGGGATAGGTGTGTGCACCTGATGGCATGGGCCCCTTTTGAGGGTCTGGAACACCAATTGCACCTCCTCCTCTCTCCACTGTTGAATAGCAGAGCTAATTTTGATTCCATTAGGAGTCTAGCTAGAGGCTGATGAACTGAATTCACTTTGGGCCAATGGTGCACCAGCACTGGGGCTCCCCTACTACAAGCTGAAATCACTAAGAGCTGAGATCACTGAGTGCTGTGTTAACTAGTGGGGGAGCCTGATGATATATTGCTAAGTGGCTGGCAGAGCACAGCAGTTTGCGGGGACGGCTGGAGGACCGGACCGGAGAGGCTGGTAGAGCAGAGCCGTTCATGGTGAAGGCTGCAGCAGAACTCCACGGAGAGGTGGGGCAGTTGGCCTTGGACCACGTAAGGTGCCCCTTAACACCCTGTGTGAGGCCCCCCCCATTTCCACCCAGGCTGGATAAACTTTTGAACTCTGGGGTGGCACTGACCAGGGACAGAGACTTTGGGGTTGTTGGACTTAAGACCCTGAGGGGAAAAAGACACTGCCAAACCCACTTGGAGGTGGGTTTTTTGCTCATGGTTTGTGTTATGAATCCTGTTTGTGGTGTTTCCCCAACATGATGCCGCATTGTTTCCCTCCTTTATTAAAAGGCTTTTGCTACACTCAGACTCCGTGCTTGTGAGAGGGGAATTATTGCCTCCTAGAGGCGCCTGAGGGGTGGTATGTAATTGTCCCAGGTCACTGGGTGGGGGCTTGAGCCAGTTTTGCATTGTGTTATTGAAACGGAACCCCTAGATTCTGAACCTGGCCCTTGTTGCTGCCAACTCAGAGGGGCAGAAGGGTTACATAAGTTTAACAAAACCACCACATGAAGTTCAGTGGCTGTGGGAAGATGGGGGTAGAAGTTCAGAAGTGAGGAAGCTTGCCTTGAGCAGCAATTGCCGACCATTCCTGAAGCCCATGTGTGTCTGCGCCATTCACTCACGGCTGCAGGAACGTGTGAAGGGAGGCCCACATATATGAGTGTCACACAAAATGCATAACACTTGGCAGGTCTGGCTCTTCTTTAAGGTGCTAAAACCAAGTAGGTTGTAACTAATTAGTTCCAAGTGGGGAGAGACCCAAATTTAGTCGTCTTCTGGGAGTTAACCCACTGAAACCCACAAAAAGGAAACAAAAACAAAACCAGGGTCAATACGGCCTCCTAGTAGTAGACTAGGAGGAGGGAAGGAGGGCTCCATGATCCACTACAGGTGATCATATTCAAGAACAACCTATAAAAGCAGAAACCATTACTTTTCTATCCCTTGGTCTCAGAAGGCAGCACCATGGCTGAAGCTTTCTTGCTTATTTTTGTGTGTTCATAGTTACCATTTTGTAACTGGTATTTTCTGTCTATACACTGATGATCCAATCTTCTTTCATTGAAGTCAAATGGATTTCTGTTACTGACTTCAATAGGAGCAGGATTAGACATTTACATAGCATCCCTTTTTTTGGGATAAGGCCCTCAAGCAGGGATGGTATGAAACATACAGCAAGTGGATCTGATCTGGCCAAACATGATGCATTTATGTTGCCTGTATATACAGAGTGTTCAGAATTGAAGTAAAAGTATGTTTCTAGGTCCCGTGGCTGCAGAGTTAACCTTCCAAAAATGAACAAAGTGTACATTGATGACATGATGTCTGCATGAGTCTCCAGACAGCCTGAAAGAATGACTCAGCAGTACGGACTCCTATGCCCCTATTAATTTTACTGGTATCTCAGCTGTAAAGCTTAAAGGTAGATTGAAGCATAAATTAAGTATTCCACTTCTGGTCATTTAGGCAGGAACCAGAAAAGGAGTGGGAGAGGAACCCTCAAGGAAGTGAACTGCAGCGTTGCCAACTCTTGTGATTTTATTTTACGAGTATTTTGATATCTGGTGTTTTTCTTGAAGTCCCAGTTTCAGGAGGCATCTGATTATGTGAGAATCTCAGGGGTTTTATGGTTGCAGAGAAAAGCCTGAAAATGGGAAGCAAGTGTAATCTAAAGGCTTAGAAACCAGAAGACAATACAAAGGAAACCAACATTTAAAAAAAAATCTCCTCCTTTTAAAACCAATCATAATTTTTTGGGGCTTGACTCCTGATTTTATAATGCTTGGGGTTGGCAATACAGGAAAAGCAAGTTACTGCAGGGAAGATCAGATTCAGCAGAGACTCACAAAGAGAGGGAAGAAGGAATAAAACAGGGAGAGAAGGATGAGGAAAGTAGACAAACACAAGACAGAACTAGTGGGTGCCTAATGGGGAGCAGATTTTATCACTGAGTGATAGTCAAGGTGACGACAAGATGCTACTAAATCATAAGTTGAAGTTTAATTACTATTAAAAGGCTACATTCTTCCCTTATCTCTGAGCATAACTCCTATTGTCAGCAGTGTGAGATCTGCTGTAGCCTGAGAGGAGTATGAAGTCCTGAATTTACATCATAGCCCATGTACTATAATTAAACATGGAATCCAGGCCTCTACTATGAATAAGTTTGACATCTCTGCTTTAGAGGATTGTGCTACTGTAAAGTCTAATGATATAGACTATAGTACACAGTGGTAGGTTAATCCATTTTAACAATGTATTTATTAAAGCTGAATAAAAAGTTATATATAACTAAGCCAAAACACTTGAGGAAGGGAAGGGGTTTCCTAGGAGCAAGAAAACTTGAATTTCCCCTCCCACTAAAGTGTTATATTCAAGAATTTCAGACCCTGAACCACACAGTTCCACACACGGTACCCTTGACCCATCTCCAGTGGACTCATTCTCCCAGGGAATCCTGCACAGGCAGCTGTCTCTGGAAAGCCCTATTTAAAGGAGAGGTTTCTCCAGTATGGAAGAGCTCTCCACAAGTAGAAAAGGCCCTCTGTTACCTTTTGCATGAAAATGCTCTGGGTGTACAGAGAGAGCGCTTCTGTGGGATCTGGAGATGGGATCGGGTGGGAAGATGCTACAGCAGTAACTGACTACCATCTTGCATGGTGTTCTCCACACATGAATTTAGGGAGAATGAATCAGAGTGAAAATAAAGTTGTGACCTGTTATCTTCATTTCTGATGTTATAGTGCAATCAACACTAATAATTAGAAGTACCACAGTAGTCTTCTATTCAAACCAGCCCTATCATATCCATTAACACTATCAACCAAGTTGCACTGCTAATTCCACAAAAACATTTTTTATGATTCATATACACCTCTACCTCGATATAACGCGACCCGATATAACACGAATTCGGATATAATGCGGTAAAGCAGTGCTCCGGGGGGGCGGGGCTGCGCACTCCGGCAGATCAAAGCAAGTTCGATACAATGCGGTTTCACCTATAATGCGGTAAGATTTTTTGGCTCCCAAGGACAGCGTTCTATCGAGGTAGAGGTGTATTAGTGCCATTGCATATTTAAAATAAAGTGTTCAATTTAGAACAACAAACATAAAGCATTTAGTAGACGTGCGCATGCTACAATCGTCACTAGCAGTAGAATGATATAATACTTACACTGTCCAACAAATGAGCCTGGGCAGCATGTGCTGCCATTATTAACTGTAACTTATAAAGGATGCAGTAGTGAGACAGGACTTGTTTTTCCCCATTAATTAAACTGTTACACTACAACGAAATACACAGAACTCTTATAGCCCCTCCTCTCAAAAGTATTTCCCAATGGGTAAAGCAATAGAAATTATTCTGTGAAGATATTTAAAGGAAAATTGTATTTTCTCTTAGCATTAGCATTTACATATGTGCTTTATATATATTCAAAGCACTTTATAGACATCAACTAAAGAATCCTCACAACATCCTCTAAAATAAGTATCATTTATTCCACATGAGGATGGACTACAAGCTGTCAGGAACAGTATCCCTGATGAGGCCACAGCACGCCTGATGGCTGAACTTTGTGACTTTGTCCTCACCCTCAACCACTTCAGATTTGGGGACAACTTATACCTTCAAGTCAGTGGCACTGCTATGGGTACCCGCATGGCCCCACAGTATGCCAACATTTTTATGGCTGACTTAGAACAACACTTCCTCAGCTCTCGTCCCCTAGTGCCCCTCCTCTACTTGCGCTACATTGATGACATCTTCATCATATGGACCCACGGAAAGGAGGCCCTTGAAGAATTCCACCTGGACTTCAACAATTTCCACCCCACCATCAACCTCAGCCTGGACCAGTCCACACAAGAGATCCACTTCCTGGACACTACAGTGCAAATAAGTGATGGTCACATAAACACCACCCTATACCGGAAACCTACTGACCGCTATACGTACCTACATGCCTCCAGCTTCCATCCAAGACACATCACACAAACCATTGTCTACACCCAAGCCCTAAGATACAACCGAATTTGCTCCAACCCCTCAGACAGAGACAAACCCCTACAAGATCTTTATCAAGCATTCTTAAAACTACAATACCCACCTGGGGAAGTGAGGAAACAGATTGACAGAGCAAGACGGGTACCCAGAAATCACCTACTATAGGACAGGCCCAACAAGGACAATAACAGAACACCACTGGCCATCACATACAGCCCCCAGCTAAAACCTCTCCAGCGCATTAGCCACGATCTACAACCTATCCTGGAAAATGATCCTTCACTCTCACAGACCTTGGGAGGCAGGCCAGTCCTCGCTTACAGACAACGCCCCAACCTGAAGCAAATACTCACCAGCAACTACACACCATACCACAGAAACACCAACCCAGGAACCAATCCCTGTAGCAAACCTCGTTGCCTACTCTGTCCCCATATCTACTCTGGCGACAGCATCAGAGGACCCAACCACATCAGCCACACCATCAAGGGCTCATTCACCTGCACATCTACTAATGTTATATATGCCATCATGTGCCAGCAATGCCCCTCTGCCATGTACATTGGTCAAACCGGACAGTCCCTCCGCAAAAAAATAAATGGACACAAATCGGACATCAGGAATGGTAACATACAAAAGCCAGTAAGTGAACACTTCAATCTCCCTGGTCATTCTATTACAGATTTAAAAGTCACTATCATTGAACAAAAAACTTCAGAAACAGACTTCAAAGAGAAACAGCAGAACTAAAAT
>NW_020664444.1:27794236-27880892 GCF_002925995.2 Terrapene triunguis
GCTCTCTCTTAAAATACACAATATTATTCTTATTACCCACTTCAGAGAATGCAAAGAGCCTTTAATTTTCTTCCTTTTTAAAATCAATATTAAAGGAAACAGAAATACAAAGACAGCATTTTTTTAAAAATGGGACTAAAAGTGCCAGTTCAGGAAAGATCATATCACAGCTTCTACCCCTAAGATCAGGCTCTATGAAGAATGAGTAGCCAGACTGAGAGCAAAGCCAATGGAAAGTTTTAACAGTGAAATGAGGAACAAACTAAGGCCCTGATTCTGCAAACTGCTCTGTGCCAGCACCCCACTGAGCCCTTGTGAAGCCCATCAACCTCAACAGTAGCAGGAAGGCTCACTCAGAATAGTTTTCAGAATTAGGGCTTAAGATTCCTCTAGCATAAACCATATTCATCCCATGACAATGATCAAAAGTCAATCTATTAGAGACTCCATTCTGAGTGACTTGATTCTCCTTATATCATGATGAAAAATGTTCCCGATTATAGGATAAAACGGAGAAGTGAATTCATTTCTCAACAAAATACACATGAGCTCTATTGTCGTATCCCTCTTACTGGAATCACTGCCTCTCAGGAGACAAGGTAGCAGGTATGGTCTGGCTGTGTGTGTAAAGCATAACCCTAGCTGAGATTATTAGAGTGAATCAGAAATAGGCTTGGATGAACTGCCAATTCAACTAAGTTCAAAACCATGCTCTATTCAGCCAAAAGGATGCTTGCTGAACTGTTTCTGCTTCATCCTACATAACTTTCTGTAGTATACTGCAAAATGGAAGCAATGATAAAAGCCAAAAAAACCCTCCAAATTGGTGAAAACTCTCTGTACAACTGTTTATTTTGTGGAAAAACACCTCAGGGTAACTGATAGTCATTTATGATTAGAGTGAAAGCAATGGGCATTATGGATAGTGCAGGGCAAATGATGCACTGTTTCCTATGAATATCTGTTCAAAGTTTAAAACAAATTTACTTCAGCCTTGCTTATGCTTCTTTTTAAGTTCACCTTCTACGAACATTTAAGCGATTCTCTTCATTGGTACAATATCAAACTGAACTTCAGTATTCATGCTAAAATTGCCTGCATGTTCATCCAATCAAAGAGCAGATGCTATACCACAGGACTTCTGACAAATCAGCTTAACACCACAACTCTTATTCAGAATAGTTACCCACAGAATAAAACATTTAAAAAGAGGTTTGTTAAAAATATACAAACAACAGATACATCTGAGGACATCACTGTCTTTTCACAGATATTGTGCGAGTAGAAAAGAGCAGCTAGATTTGCTGAAATAATTTTTCATTGTAAATTTTTTGTTCAGACATAATTATGAAGAGTTGAAGATTTAGTTGCTAGCAGGTGGTCAGCAAGACCTCCTTAACTGAAACACTGCAAGCAGAGCAGTCAAAGCTAAAGTGGTTCAGCTATTCCCAATGTTCTAATCTGCTCTAATTTGCCATTCATAAATGATAACATTTCAAGTAAGAAGTTAAGGTGTTCATAAAACTCAAATTACTGAAAGACTCTCTTCAAACTTGGTGTAATATTTAATCAACTCTAGAATACAACGTGATTTTGAAGTTCTAGCTTTACCGATGTTCGAATTATCCAACACCATGGCTTATTTATCAGAGTATATGAATAAAGTATTCCTCCCTCACCCACAAGTTTACATCTGATTTCACTTAAACTTTAAAAAACAGCTCCCTTTGGGGTGGACACTAAACATCAAAAACCACGGGCCCAAAACAATATGAAAAAGGGAGGTTAAGATGAAAGCAGGTTAGATCAAAATGTTACAGAACTTTTCATGTGCAATAGCAGGGTACGCAGAGAGTGCACATCAGACTCGAGCGGAGATTTACCCCACAGCTTGCATCAAACTAAGCGTTTGTATAGACAAGCCCACAATTATTAACTAAAGCAGGCATTACTTGCACCCACTATAATAAAAACAGATATTTAAATGAATGTAGGGAGCCCCATTATTTGTGTCAAATAATAATGACAGTACAGAGTATAATTAAAAATATTCTAATAGGAATCACTGAAATCAGGAGATAAGGAATAGCAATAGTCCCATGTCATTTAAGATATAAATTATATAAACTTTAAATATGACACATGCAGTTTTTACTACCTCACTTCAGCCTTTTGATTAAATAATATATTTATGAAGTAGAACTCAGTAATAACCAGTAAATTACGTGTCTTGACATTTATATCTCACCGCCTACCCAATGTCTTCTTATGAAGAATTCAACAACTTGATTTAAATTCTGTGCATCATACATTTATTAATTCCCAGTTCAGATAAATATCTGACCTATGTTTTAAAAAAGTTAAAATAATACACTCTTGGATCCATAGTTTTATTTCTTCCTAAAGAAAATTTATGTAGTACTCACTTGAATCAAATTGGGTAAACATAAGGACTCTTGCTATACAGCACTGCAGATTGTTTATGACTCGTGCTCCGAGAGGGGGAAGGAAAACTGTCAAACTTTCTATGAGAAGTTCATGGCAAGATTTTTCAGCTAAATCCACAGGGATATTACCACAGGAAAGCTAGTAGATATATAATCAATACTCCAGTATACTGCCTTCTTGTGATAAATTTTTAATAGCTGAGGGAGAGATTCTCTTCTTAAATGTAAATGGCTTTAATGATGGAAACATGGTTGAATCATTGATCATTCATGCTCCACTTCAAATGTGAACCACCTGAAACAAGCTAATGTCTCGGTTAAATCTACAATACATGAGATATTTTGCTGCCTGCAGTGATGTTACCAACATCTGTCCATCTAGTAAAGAATTGCTCACGGGACAACACAAAGTCCTTCACATTGATTGTATCTGATATCTAGTAATAAATGCCAGGAATATCTCTAGGAAACCAACCTAAAATAAGTCCATGAATTTTATCTCCATCACGAAATGCACACCAACTTCATCTCTAGCACAGGTACCACTATTTAAAATGTGATGTACATTAAGCCAGCACCATGTCCCCAAAACATCAGAAAGTATAAATAAAAGTAGCCCAGAGTAGTGATTATCAAGTCTGAACCTCAGCTTAGTCTGAGACTTTACCATAATGTATTGGAAACAGACTACTTGAGGTCTTCTCAGCCTAAAATGAATGATGAAACTGTATTGTTTTGCTATTGTTTACTCACATAGTCATTTGAGCAAGCAGTAGAAAAAAACAGGTAGGGTAATTGGCTAAACAGAGCAGAACTGCATCAGCATGACTGATGAGGAAGAAAAGTTGCTGGTAACTGCGAAAGCCATGAAATGTGGATCATTAAGTAACCTTTCAAATCCCAATCTGCCATTTATGTGGAGACACAAGAAGAGATGAGTGACATTTGGCATAATATGTACATTTCAAATGGCTTTTAATTAAAAAAAAAAAATGAAAAGGTGCCAGGTTTTAAGTCAAGATTCTGCCACCCTTACTCGCATGGAATAGTATCTTACACCTTGAGTAGGGCAGGTAAACCTTTTGTGTGCTGCAGGGCCCATCTCTGCAGAAGCTTTTTGCACTCCACAATAAAAATTTGGAGGTAAAGACAGCAGATTAGTCATAGGATCATTCTCTGGCCATTCCCTCGAGGTAGTGAGAGTACAAATTACATGGAGAAATAGCGGACACAGATCATATCAGATCAGATCAGATCAGATCCACTGCCACAGAGCGGTCAGGTACAGGGAAAAGGATTTCTTCTCCAGTCCAGAGGAACTCCCCAGTGCCCAACCCAGGCTGTATATTTGTGCCAGATTTGAGTCTTAGACAGTTCACACTTCTTTACTCTCTCATGACATCTGCTGCAGATTCAGAAGGGTAGCAGTATTGGGTACAGTAGTGCCTAGAGAACTCAACCAGGATAGGATCCCATTGTGCTGGCTGGGTACCTTACAGACACAATAAATAACATTCCCTGTCACAGAGAACTTTTACAATCTTAAAAAAAACAAAAGACCACACCACACAAGACCTTCAATCAAAGTAATAACTTTTAAGCATTTAAGTTGAATGCACAGAAGTCTGCTTTCACAGATAACAGTAGGGACATCTACATTGCAGCAAGCTGATATACAGTTCAGCCACAGAAAAACTGGAAGACCTCCTGCAGATTTTGCAAGAGCTGAAGGTGACCCCACCTCTTTGTTAGGAAGCTAAGAGAAGGCCAGGAAGACTAGAACTCCTTGGAACTAGTGCCAAAAGAGGAATGTCACTGTTTTTTGCTGGCACGGGGCCTTCTTTAAGTATGAAGTCAGTGCCTAGCTTTGAGTCACCAACTTTGCCAACATTGGTTGGATGAATTCCTGGAGATTTCATCAATGACATAATCTTTAATTAAAGATTAATCTTTAATTCCTGGGACTCCGGGACAGTCCTGGAGGGTTGGCAACCCTAGCTTTGACTCTTGCTAACTTAAACTGTGACTTATTGCATCATAGAACTTACAGAGGACCATATGACAGACCAATATTTAATTCTATGTCTTGTACCATACTGCATCTGCTGAAGTACCTGGACTAAAATCATGCTTTTCCAAGCCAGTACAATTGTTTTGTTTTATGCGTACATAAGTAGCACTGAATGAAGAATGATTTCTGCCTGAAAGCCAAATAAAAATGGAGTCCCAATGGTGGCCATTATTAACTAGTTTCATTGCATTTCATTGATTCTGTGAAATTTTATGAGTAACAGCAGCACCATCATAATATCACCTAATATTTGTATAGCTCCTTTCTTCCTGAAGGATAACAATTCACTTAAAAAAACCACAACAACCCTGATACACAAATTCTATATAGAGATCACTTAATCCATCAATGAAACACAGTGTCTTCTGGGATGAAATGTGGAAGCAATTTAACAGTGCACTGCAACACTACACAAAAGTTGAGTTGAGCAATGAAGGCCAGCATACACTTTTGAAAGTGAAAGGGAATATGGTAGGCATACACACAATTCTAATTGGTCAATAAGGGTGCAGTTAGGAAACCTAAGTATGAAAAGTGCCAGGCGATTTTTAATGACTAAGAGGTCAAGGCTTTGGGTTTTTAAGTCTTATCAAAACTATAGCAACTCCAGTATCATGTTGCCCCTTTGGACCATCCCGATTCAAAGGAACCTCTAAGTCATTCACATTGTATTCCTGCAGCACCATTTTCCTGGTCTCCCATGTAAATTCTATTAACCTAGTTTACCCTGCTTAGCTGGAGGTAACAGCACAAAGCCACACAGATTGAATACTAAATCGTTGTATGAATCAAATTGCCCTGGACTTGAAAGAGTATTTTGATTTAGTAATGACTGCTGGATCAAGCCACTGATGTGGCTATCATTTTGGCTCATTATTCATTTAATTTTGTTTCATTTCAAATGAAGACTCGGTAAAATAGGCATTTCTGGAACTGAAAGACATTCTATTTGCCTGACTTGGCTGTTCTCAGTTACATTCCCTTAACCTTACACTTGAAATGTGTAAAAAAAAAATGCAGAACAGACAATTAAATTATTAAAAGCTGCTTGACTCTAGTAGGAAAACACACAAAAATAAAACCACGCAACCAAAAACCCTCAGTCAAATCCTGGAAAGTGCTGAGCTCGTGCAGCTCTCACTTCTCAAGATATGGCCCTTAAATACTACATTATCTTAACCCAAACTTTATCATTAAAACTTTGTTTTAAATATTCCTAAGTAGACTCTAAATTGAGCCAACGTTGCAGATTTAACAGTTCCATTATATTCTGTGAAACTGATTCTGAGGGAGCCAAGTATAAATAGTTCAAGCACAGATGAAGTATGACAGAATGAAGGGCCGCAGCTGTCCTTTAGTCAGTGCAGAACATTCTTTAACATATTTCAACAGAAAGCAGAATTCAGCTCAACAACATATGCTCATAATTATTTTGGACAACCTGATAGCTTATACTTATAGAAGGAATGGCTGCACTAGTCCAAAACATAAAGTAAACATCTGTGAGTCCACATATTGAGTGGGTTTCTAAAGATGTGCATTGTTGGCGTACACTGCCACCATTTTGCCTTTGTGTCTAATTGATACTTTAAGTTTTTTTCTTTTTAATTGATTTTTTTGTGAGCAGTTCACATTTCCAGGGTGCTATGATTAATGCTCATGCTGTTTGAATGAAACTAACACAGTCTACCTGGAGTTTTCAAGCCAAGAATATTACTTGTGCAGAGAAATAATATTTTTCTATACCAAGGGAAATCATGTATGTATGTGTTTGTTTCAAAATAGCCCTAATTTTCAATTCCCTTCCTCCCCACCTACCCAAACAAAGTCAACTATAAAATAAAACAGAGCATTTTTAATGTTTTCTGAATATGGGACCTTAAAAGTTTGTGCATCTCTAGTGGTGTTTGGCTTTAATTTATATACCAACGATAAATTTACTTTATGATTGCTCATTGCATAGTACATGGGCCCCAATCTGGTTGGTCCCTTTGATTATGAAAACCTCTGTTTTAGGGATAGATTTTATACCCAAGTATATGTGAGCATCTGTCTGAATTATGTACACAAATGCCAGAAGTATGGTGCATTGGAATCGGACCTTATTTTTAAAACGATTTCTCTTCCTGTAGTAGAAGTTCCTTGCAGGAAACCCCTTCATCTCATATTTAAATACTACAGGATCCACATACTTGCTGTCAGATGATTGAATAAACAGGATTAATGGGTCCTGGAGCTCCATCCTTTTATCTTTGGATGCAGATTATTGGTCACCCAAACATATGTGGCAGGGAGTGGTGACATAGCAGCTTTTAAATAATGTACCGTGTGTGTGTGCACACGCACACACCTCATCTCACAGGTATGTTGTGAAAATAAATTCACTAATTTTTGTAAAGCTCTAAGATATCATGATACTAGCACCATAGAAAAGTGCATGTGGAAATTCTATATTCAGTGCAGGTTGTTGATAAATAAGGCCCAGGGCCACATACTGAATTATGAGGACAGAGACATATTGAATAGCTATCCATTCAATAAATACCATCTGTCCTGTGCACTGAATGAGCCAAGATACCTCTGGAAAAAATACTATGTGATCATACACATTAGGAGGCAGAATTAAGATTGCACGGATAAACCTAAGTAAGGTATTTCCTAACTCCTCAATACATTATTTTTCAAGTTTAAATGTTTTTACATCATTTTTAATAGTCGTGTGTGTATGTATATGCATATTATGTATATCAACATAGCACATATCAAATAAATTAAAACCTGGCTAACAGATAGATCTCAAGAAACAATTGTAAATGGGGAATTACCATCTACTGAGTGTGTTTCTAGTATAATCCCACAGGGATCTGTTCTTGGCTCAGTTCTATTTGATACTTATCAGTGACCTAGAGAAAACCTAAAATCTTTGCTAGCAAAGTTTACAGAGGACAAAAAGTGAGGATGGGGAGGGAGAAAGAATGATAAGTAATGATAAAGACAAGTCAGTTATACAAAGTTATATGGAATCATTTAAACGTGTCTTTTGATATAGCCAAATGCAAGGTCATACATCTAGGAACAAAGAATGTAAATCACACATAGGATAAGATATTCTATCCTGGAAAGCAACATAAAGGATTTAGGAGTCCTGGTGGATAACCAACCCAACATGAGCTTCCAGTGTAGGGCTGTGTCAAAGAGAGTTAATGCAGTCCTTATCAAGGAAGAGTAGAGAAGTGGGATTGTATATAACATTAGTGAGGCCATTACTGGTGTACACTCCAAGAATGATTTGAGTTCTGTAAAAGCTGCCTTACACTGAGAGACTTCAGAAGTCAAACTATCGGTATTTAGTTTACATCCAAGGGAAGGTTAAGAGGTGACCTGGTCACAGATTATAAATACATGGGGAGAAGCTTTCTGATAGTAGAAGGGTCTTTATCTGAGCAGGAAGAAGTATAACAAGATCCAATAGCAGGAAGCTGAATCTAGATACATTCTGACTACATGTAGGCACAAGCTTTTAACTTTGAGGATAATTAACTAGTGGAACAATTCACCAACAACATGGCAGATTCTCCATCTCTTGAAGTCTTTAAATCAATACTGGTTGTCCTTCTAAAGTATGTAGTTTAACCAGAAATTATGGGATTATGTAGGAATCATTGGGTTATGGAGGTCAGACTAAATCATCATACAAGTCCCTTCTGGCATTAAAATCTACACACACACACACACAAAATCACTCTCAATGTACTGCCCTCTAGTGAATGGAATATCAACTCAAATCCTACTTAAGTGTCTGTGATTATCTGGAACTCTGAAGTGGCTGCCGTAAGCTTCTAGGTTCTATACTTCAAGCAGCAAAGGGCAGTCTAGCTGATGACACACGCAGCTGTCAATGCAACCAAGGATACAGTACGTTATGCTGGGTTTTATTTATATGTAAACATTTTTGAAAATTTTAGTCTTGCAAACAAACAAAAAGCGGCAGTGAACTTGCACCGCTATTAAAATGGCCCCAAATCATTGTTTTAATATGTAAAAATACCTGCTTCTGCAATTAGACCTTGGGTTTTAAAATTACATTTAGACAAATTTTATGGCCAGATTAACACCAGAAAGTGAATAAGGATATAATGAGAAATATAAACAACCCTGACATTAGCTACTGTAATGCTGCTTTAACATGCACAATACAGTAACAAATTAATTATGGTGCAAGTGAGCAGAATCATTTTCAGTCAGACTTGGAGATTATGTTTCAAAATTCCCAGCACTCTTGAAATTTAAGTGAATAAATCAGAGCAAAAGAAACTATTTTTTTTAACCAAAAACCAAACCAAACCAAAACAAAACAGATATCTATAGGTTAAACAAGTCGAATCAATTGCTTCAGAAGAATGCAGGCCAAAATATATTAACCTTCTGGAGATAATCCAACCTCCTGTGATTATTTTATTCCTAGTCAAAAAATAAAAAAGCAAGTATTCTTTTGGTAAGGCAGAAGCAAATTTCACTCCTCCACCACTAGTGTTAAAAAAACCTTAGACTGCAAAGCTTTACAGTTAGTACTGTGTAAATCATACTGAAATGTCATAGCAGAAAGCTTGACTTTTAGATTTTTAGTATTGCCACAAGGCACCAGAAAAAAAAGATTCCCTCTACACAATGACAATTCAAAGTTGAGTTCCTCTTACTGCTGCTAAGGAGTCAGACTTACTGACTTAATGGCAGTTTATATAATATTCCACATCCACCAATGGATTTTTAATATTAGCTTATATACTATTACTTTTTGACAGCTGTCATCACCTAATTAAATACCTTCCCTCAATGTGCATGCATGTATAAGAACCAGTCATTTTGTAGTATTTGAGTTACTTGCTACAGTTCTATTTCAGTTAAATATAAGGCCAAATTTAGCCCTTGGATGTGCAAACTACTCCCCCTTCATTTCAATGGAAGCTATGCATGTGCCTTTAAGGGAACAGCTTGGCCTTACTGAAATCACTAAGGAGCATTTTCACAAAATACATTACTTTGCTTCAAGGCTTAATTAATTTTTTGGATAATATCTGAAATAAGCTTCTCTGTTGTATGTAAATGTTACTTTTATACGAGTGCGTGTATGTATAAATGGCTCAATCCTGACAAGTGCTGATCACCTCCAACTTCCAGGTCAACCTTGGGCTCAAACTGATCAGAGTTCCCTATAACATGCTTCTAAGTGTTATACATCATTCCTTTATATCTATCATGAATCTAGTTTTGGTCTTCCTTTCTGACGGTGAAGTAATATGGCAGACATATTTAACAAAATTAATAAACCTTTTCTACTTTAAAATAGCAACCTAAACAGATTTTATGGGATTGTACAGTACCAACTGATGCATCATTTCATATATTTAAGAAAAGGTACCTCTTAGTTAGTTTAAAACATATGCTTTTTAGTGTGATCAATAAAGGTTATGGAATTATGTGGGGGAAGAAGCAATTTCACTGGGGTTGTTTGATGGCATGGCTAGATGGTAAATTTCAGGTCAGCTCCATGATACTATGGGCTTGTCTAGGTACCACACACTGTCAGGGTGTCATATCTATCGGGGTGTCCTTTCTAAAGGGCACTACTGTGATGCAGATTAATTGACCTGCGTAGATCTTTCTGATGTGCATTAGAGGTTCCCTAGTGCATTTACTTTGGAGCACATTGGCAGGGTCTACACGGACCAATTAATGTGCAACATGCTAGTAGTGCCCTTTAGAAATCACACCCCAATAGAGTGCATTACCCCACCATACACACAAGACCTAATGGGTCTCAGGCTCTAGACAGTCGGTTCTCTTTACCATCACATCCCAACCTTTAGCAAAGCAAATGAGCTCAGGTGCTATCTATGTGTGTAAGAGATTATATTCATATGTATCATCTATTACTGAAATAACAGAAGGCTGAAATTAACACCTCCCTGAAACCCTCACCTCACACACTCATCCTCTCACTTCCCAGCTGGCAAGGCTCCAAGGTAGCCAGCTACTAACCTTCTCCTCCTCCCTCTCTTTTTTCCTGGGTACGGATCTTGGCTGAGCATCAGGAATGAGAACATTGAGACAGAGGAGAGGCAATTTCCCTTTAGCACTAGTGCCATATCAGCTTTCAGTAACAGGGAGAATTCTGCGAGAGGGAAAGTCTGCTCAGTCCCTGCAGCCCTGCTAGGTGCTCATGAGATACTTAAACTGGCACTGTAGGATGAACACCTGGGAATCTAGCTCAAAATCCTATGCAGAAATTTGAATTTTCTTTACAACCTTCAAAATAACACAATAGCTTTAGGGTCCATCCAGATACTAACCAGGTTCTTTAGTACAGGCTCCATAGATGTCTACATTACTGTTTTTAATTGTGCTTTAGCTCAAGCTAATTGATTGCAATTAATCTGAGTTAAGTAACATGAATGTTACTCACACACACACCCTGCACATCCCAGCCCTGATCCCCCTCCTGCCCTCTAAACTTCTTGGTCCCAGCCCAGAGCACCCTCCTGCATCCCACATCCCCGGCCGCACACAAAAGCCCGCACCCGCAGCTGGAGCCCTCACCCCCCCCCACCCCCACCCCCCCCCCCCGCCCACAGCCCCCCCCCCCCCCCCCGACCCCCCCCTCCCCGCCCCCCCCCCCCCCCCCCCCCCCACCCCCTCCCATACTCTAAACCCCTCAGCTCCATCCCCCAGCCTGGATCCCCTTCTTGCACTCCAAATCCCTCATCCTGGCCCCACCCCAGAGTCCGCACCCACAGCAGGAGCCCTCACCCCATCCCACACCCCAGCCCCACTGGTCGTGACCACCTCTTTTCAACAACTGGAATATGTAGTGTAAAATAACAAGCTGCACTAAGAATATACCCAGACTCTGCATCAGTGATTTCCCCTCCAAAGGGAGCCCAAACTGCAAGGCTCTAATATCTGCTACTGCTCAGCAGAGGGGTGGAAATATTTTACATATCGATTTTATTTATATTCTATCTAAATTTAAAAAGGTGTGGGAGGCACAATTGGATTCTATTAACTTAAAAATGTATAAGCCATTTTATTTTTTCAATGGTGAAGTATCAGACTGCAAAACCAAAGATGATGTTTTTCTGGAGTAATATTTGTATCCTTGGCATACATCTCTAACAAACTTCATTGGCAACTTGGATATGCTTCACAGTCTGCCACATGGATTTGTTGCTCAGGGGTTATTTGGGGCTGTGTTATTCTCTTGAATGACAATGTCTTTCAGTACCTTCTGAGGAATTTCTGTGCTTTGTGAACCTACACAAGTCCCACAGAAATCTCTCAGGAGTTTTATATGTAAGAGCAAAATTCAATGCTCACTTGTCTGTAGTAAATGTAGGGTGCATTAACCAGGTAGTTAAAAAAAAAAACCAACAACCCCCCCCCCACCCCCCCAAAAAAACCTTGAATATTAACGAAGTCATTTTGGCAACAAACATGTCCGGTTGCTCAGACATCTCTAGTAAAATATTATTGCTACTCTGCACTGTAGCTGTACATGGCAGCATCCTTGACTACCTTTACAAGGTGCTTACCTTTACAAAACCATAGTACCAAGTAAATAAAACTTTATAGAGTGCATTAAAATGTGGATGATACATTATCTCCTTTCTATAAGACTGTCCTTGGAAATCAAACAGTATGTATGGTGCAGTTTGTACTACTGTGAGGCTGCTTCCTCATCTAATAGAGCTTCATGTAACTGAGCTAGTGTATAGAGACAGGATAAGAGAAGTGGTGTTTTTCGAATGTATGCTAAATTAATGGCAAGGTTCAAGTAATTCATCACGCTATAAATGATGACATGAGCATTAAGAAAATGCAACCAGGAGCATTTGAATTAAAGAATTTAAACAGCATGTCTGTTGAGCGAGGTTGGAAGGAGGCTTTTTTGGTATGCCCTACAGTTTATTTGGATGGTATTCACTTTAGAAAACTGATTACTAAAATATCTTACAAATCCCACAACCTTTGTTTAACCCCCCCAACCCCAAACACACACATGCACACAGAGAAAGCTATTGCATTGCACTATTCCAAGTTTAATATGTACTTTAGCTTAATTTATTCTAATTTAGAATTCAGAAGAGAGTATCCTTAAGGTAATACTCTTCCACAGCACAGAATGATTGCAACACACAAAAATTAATTCAGTCATTTATTAAGTACAGCGGTGCTAAAGCCTCCTGAGTTGAAAGCAAACTTGTATCTAAAGATATACCAGGTTTCAACTACCTGCCCTGGCCAACTAAACATACATTTTTAAAAGTACCTGATTTATATAGTTATGTTCATCTTACTACTTCAGACTAAAAAGGTACAAATACTTAAATAGAACCAAGTAAGTATAAAACAAAAGTCTTCTATTAGGTTGGGTGATAGCTATCTGCTAAACTCAATGTTACATGACATCAAGTGCCACTATTTAAATCTGTTTTGTGTTGAAGATTCAATTCTCAGAAAGTGTATTTCTTCATAACTGGAGTCCCACAATCAAATGAAAAGAGCCCTTGATGACTGGAAAGCTAAGGCCACAGTAATTATACAGATGAATAAGTTCCTTCCACCTATTCTAAAACCTGGAGAACTGTCCCTACACTAATTTCAGAGAAACCCCTAGCTGTAAATACCTGCAGTTCTCAAATTGGCAGGCACCCTGTTGACAGGCTACCCAATTATGTTGAGCTGGTTTGGCACAGTTCTTCAAGAGAGATGCTCTCATTTACAGTACATAAAGTAAAACTTACAGTATTTCCCCATCTTGTTCTATTTATTTGAATAAGTCTGAGCATTTTTCTCAAGGGCTTGGAATTAATCACTGGCATACACAAAGAATCAGCTAAATTTAATGTAAATTTGCAAAGACTATTTAATTGGCTGCTCTTGTGAAGCCTATTTACAAAGTGCAGGAGATACTTCAAGATATATCTATTAAACAAATAGCTTTTAAATGGTTTAAAATATATAGACATATAAAGAATCCTTGCAAGTTGATACATAAAGAAAAGAAGCTATCCATTCACATCCTCCTTTAATCAGACATCTGATTACATAAGAAATACTATTGTGATGGATTTTCATTTCTGATCCATAATTGGATAGATCTCAGAAATAAACCAGATTCTCCTCTGCAGAGCCTATAATTCATGCATTCATTAGACCTTCATGCCAGCTCAAATAGAGTTTTAAAGCACCTTGTGGTCTATGAAGTTCAGTAAGGCTGAAAGCTTTCCTATGCAAATACTAATTCTCTTAATCCTTAAATGGAACCAATTATATTAGCATGTGCTTTGCATGAAACATAATAGATGGCCTGTATTAGTAATCCTATTTCTTTTTAGAATTAAAAAGTAGGAGATTGAAAGACCGTGAAGAAGGATTTGCACTTTTTTTTTTGCACTTTTGCAATCTTTCAAACACCATCGCTACCACAACACACTTTTCTTTCCTTTTTCATACACGCATACTGACTCTTGGCCACCAAAGTACTTATTAGACACACTATAACCTCAGTACCTTTTAATGGTAGAAATCAAGAACTGTTTAACCCAAATCTCTTTAAAAGAAAACAAATAATCCCCATAAAGTTGGGAGCCACCCTTCACTAGATCCATTGCTGCACGTGAACCACAAACACCTGCAAAGCTGGGACTGGAACCTTTGTCCTACAATTCCAAAAACATACAGTTTCTTCCACCTCTAGGAAAACACCTGTTGGCTGCCAGCTAAAAAAGGAACTTTATGTTTTCTCAAAGAAGAAAATTAAACTTCTTCCTGCTTTCATGGCCCTACATAATCCCCTTCCTGATTTTGATTTACTTTACTACTTCCCCGGTGCATACATGAAAACATGGAGAATTTTTTCAAGGGGCAATATTCTTAATGTGTAAGAGCCTGTGTGACATTAGGCTCCCAAGTGAAGCACATTTCTGATAATAACATAAGAGCAGCCACACTGGGTAAGACCAAAGGTCCACCTAGCCCAGTATCCTGTCTTCGGACAGTGGCCAATGTCAGGTACCCCAGAGGGAATGAGTGGAACAGGTAATCATCAAGTGAGCCATTCCCTGTCGCCCATTCCCAGCTTCTGGCAAACACAGGCTATGGACACCATCCCTGCCCATCCTGGCTAATAGCCATTGATGGATAGCATTTTAATGATTTTTAAAAAAAATTCTTCTTACTATGATAAAAATGGAGAAAGAGCGGAAAATATCACCGCAAGATCACTAGAACACACATGAAACTCTCCCGTGCCTCTGTTCCCATCTCTTAGCTGATTTGAAAAGTCACCCTTTGAATCTGGCTCCCTTTCAATCCCTGCAGCTCCCACCAACCACATGACTTAATTTCATGCCTTGTCACGTCTTAACTTTGTAACAACTTGGTGATTGGACTTTTTGTACCTGAATAGCCAGTGCAGTCTTCCCTGTGGGATGCCACACTCTCCATGGCAAGCACCTCACTTCCATCCCTGTTCCCATGAGTACAGCTGAACTGAACACAGCCCTAGGGACAGCCTCATTGGGAATATCTACATTGCAGCTGGAAGCAAGTTTCCCAGCTTGGGTAAAGAGACTCATGCTAGCGGAGCTTGAGGTAGTGCTCTAAAAATAGCTGTGTGGATGTGCAGTTACAGCTCTGCTGGAGATTTGGTGGGTCAGGTGGACTTGAGCTCAGCTGGCTAGTCTCTGATGGGGCCACAATGTTCACACAGCTATCTTTAGCACACTAGCTTGAGCCCCGCTCACGCAAGTCTGTCTACATGGGCTGGTAGGCTCACTCCCTGCTGAAGTGTAGACATACACAGCAAGTACAAGCTGAGAGGACACTGGGAGAGGAAGGTGTAGGAGGGGAACTTAAAATAACGTGTCTTCAAAATCAATTTAATGTAATCAGTTATGTCAACCTCAAGAGCTCAAAATTCATGAGTCTATTCCCTCCTCCTCCCCCTACATCACGAGAGTAAAAAATACCTCATGATTTTTGGGGCCAAAGACTCTTGTGGTTTTTTGTTCTATCTTTTGATTTTTGCAGTTCTGAGAGAGAGAGAGAGAGAGAGAGAGTAAATTAGTGTTGCCCGCACTTTCAAATTTATTGAGGAAGGTGATTTTGGCCCCTCCTGAAGGAGCTCTCACCCCACATCTGTCCATCCCCGGATCATCAATTAATTCTGCCCCCACCCAGCCCTCACCCCGATCAGTTCAGTCCGCACCACCCATCAGTTCAGCCCCCACGAGCCCTCACCCTCTCCCAGCTCTTGTGGGAGGTGGGAGGCTGCAGTGAGGGCCCCTACTGGGAGAATGGCTTTGGGGATTGCTGAGGGGAAGGGGAACAGGAGAGAGGTTGCTCTGCCTCAGGAAGTGGCTGAGTGGGGTAGGCAGCCAATCAGAGGGCTGAAATTTCCTAGAGGGCTGGAGCTTCTTGCATCATAAGACTGGCACCAGCCACAGCCAAAATCATGTCACTTGCAAACACATTGGGAGAGTTGGCAATTTTGTGTAATTTGGAACCACAAACACTAATATTCATTGAAACATCATGGCATAGCTACTGCATGGTGTCACTTTAGGCCAGAGTTAAGTTTGTTTGGGTGTCAACTGCATTTCCATACTTTAAAAAACAAAAACAAAAACAAAAATCCAAACATTTTGATGTTTATCTCCAACTCTACATTTTCTGGATTTATGATGTTTGGGGCTTTTTAGAACAAGATCAGTGTAATGTATTTACTCTAAGTTACTTATCTGTAATCTTAACCTTAGCTCCATTTAGACCATTTTTGTGTGAGAATACTTTATAGCGCCTGATCCAAAGCAGATGGACTTCAATGGCCTTGGATCAGGCCCATGATGAACATGGACTATATCATTATCTTCAACATACTGTATATGATAATTAAAACAAGTAAATCAATATTAGCTATGGTAGGACTACATATTGCAGTTTGCTAAACAAAGATTTAACTAAAAAACAGAACTAAAATAGCATGTGAATTTCTGTGAACACAATTAAGCATAGCTACGGGAAATCCTCTGAAATAAGCATTTCTAACTAATTTTATTTATATAAAACACAGTAATGCAAATTTTCACATAACTGCTTGGATATATGATTATAGAAAAAATGAGGAATCTGCATCTGGTGGCTATCTACAGTATGACTGTATGCATAATATACACAAATTATTATGTAATATGACCAACATTTTCAAAGTTGGGTGCGTGAAATTAGGATCTGTATTTGGGCATATAAATAAAAGTGCTCTGGTTTTCTAAGGTTCTGAGCATTTACAAAAACCAACTAAGTCCCACAAAGCTCTGAAAATCAGGCTTCTTACTTGGGTGCCTAAATTTAGAAGTCTATCTTTAGCATTCCAGTTTGAAAACACCGGCATATATACATGGATACACGCCCATACACTCAGGCTCAGAATCGAAAAACATTTCCACGTGCATCTCTGTCTATGTGAGTAGACCACTTGAAGTTAATGGGACAACTCATGTGTTAGAGACTATTACATGCATGCACAACTGTTTGCTGGATCAAGCCCTTACACTGTATGCATATTTTTACACATTATCTCCAACTACTTTAGAGTGTACAATAATGATGTAAGAAAATACTGCACAGATAACATATCATAAGAGTATGATTATAAAAGAGGATTTTTTTCAACCAATATTTCATGTCCTATATATAAGACCTCAACTTTTATTTTATTTTTAAATGTAGGTCAGAATAAAAAGAGATTTAACTTTTAATGTTGGAATTAAATCAGTACGTGCAAGTCCTTTGAACACAATAAAATAGCTACAGGAAATCCCCTGAAACAATAATTTCTAACTATTTTTCTCTGCATTTCATAAATAATGAATGGGTAAAAAAATACTCACTAGTAACACATTTTCTAATACACTAGTTATGCAAGCTAGCTATAACTATAAGTTTCCCTAAATGTAAAAAAAAATTGAATTTAGTAGTACTTTTTTTTAGCTAAAAATTAAATTTAACTTGGCACCATGCTGTCATTCCCCCCCCCCCCCAGCTATAGACATAACTGGATTTTTAAGCTTTATAAAAACAATGTGCTTTGCAATAAAGTGAAACATTGTGTCCAAAACTGCTTAGAATACAAAAATGACGTGCTTCTAATCTAATATCACAAGAATACTTCTCATCACAAGGAACCATCTATGTTTCTTTCTACCTATATATTTTTCCCTACAAAGGTTACTCACACTCTGCCAAGATAATTTAAAATAGTATTTTAAAGAATTATTGTTCCTTCTTGATTTCTCATAGAAAATTTCCAATGCACTTAAAACAAGGTCATTTAAGGAAAATGAGTTTAAAACTGTTAACTATGTTTGCTCTACAATTCATGTTCACTCAGTAGGTAATTTCAATCATAATGGAATTATGCAGGAAAGACTTCAAATTCCTTTATAATATCTAAAAATAGGAATCCCATTTACAACTAATGAAATGCAGTCAGTTCAGGTGTGAAACATGGCAGTTGTTTAACAAACCACACCAAAATCACACTAAAGATCAGAACAGGAAGAAAAGCATATTTTATCCTATTTGAACTATGGTGAGAGTTTAAGGCAGGCAGAATGTAATTACTTTGATGGAATCTGGCCACCGTACTGAAATTCAAACCAATCCTTTTGTGAAAATTGTCATGGAATCTTTATGCCTACAGCCTTAATTGTCACATCTAGTCTAAAAAACAATACCTCCAGCTACACTGTGCCCCACATGTATGCCATGCTATGGCATTTCAAAAGTGACTGTGAGGGAACAGAAAATAGTATTCCATTGTGGCACCTGGGTTTTCCTTGGTGCTAGCCTACCCAAATACCTCAAGTTAAGCCGTGTCAGTCCTGATACTTGTGAAAATTGATAACAACCCATCATATTATGGCTTTAGAAAGAGATTGTAACCAAGAATTGCACAGAATAGGATCAAAAGATCACACCTGTCCTTTTATGGTATCACTAGTCAAATGTGCACTCTATAAATAAACCATAGTAGACCATGGAAGATATTTTACTAAAATAAAAGCAAAAAATATTCAAAATGGATTAAAAATAGTGATTTAATAAACTACCAAAGAGTTTGACATTATGTTTTAAGGGGAAATTACTCAAAATAAATTTAAAATGTTCTGGTTCAATGTAACTACTATGTTTTAGAAAATAAAAACAAAATGTTATTCCAGTATTCTCAGACAATGGCTAAATGAATCCAGACATATATGATTATCCTGAAGTCTCATTAGCCTAATTAGCTATTGAAAACCAGCCCTAAATCCAGTGTAACCAGACATGGTATGATCTACAGATGGTGTAGTCTCCACTCTGCTCTCAGCTGGCAAAATAGTTGGAGTGACCACAGAAAAAGGGGCCACGATGTTTGTATGGAATTTAAAATGTTATAAAATAGATTTTAGTTTAAAAATGATACACTAATGGTAACCAAATAAACAACACTGAAAAAGTATAAACAAACTCAATCATAAAATGAGGCTGAAAAAAAATAGAAAAATGATAAAATAAATATTAACATAATACAACCATAAAAGCTTTCATTTAAATTATCAGGACAATAGTTAAGAGAAACAACATCAGTGTATGTGACTTTCCAATGTGAAGATGGAACTGTAGCACCCCACATAAAAAGCTGGCAACACCTGAAGTCTTCACTGAACTTTTTCTTCAATTTTTCCATCCCATTGGACTAATGCCAATACAGGCCCAATGTTAGTAGCAGTGGTGGGAGCACACAGCACATCTAGACAGTACGGTGGTAAATACATCACAGCTCCCAGTGCCTTGTCTACATCTGACCACAGTTCCCATTGTTGCTGCCACCAGTGGAGCTCTATAAGTAATAGTGCAAAAAGCTCATTGTTTACCAAGTCACTGAGGCCATAGTCCCTTGAGTTGATGCCAATATGACTCAAGTCGATAGAGGCAAGCAGTGACCCAGGTAAGGGTAGTGAGTGGGTGATGCAGAGCAAGTGATACGGTCTCTAGAGACCAAGTTCAGAGGTCAGGATAAGCCAATTTATTCATCATCATGCCTAGGAGCCTTAGTCATGTACTAAGATCCCATTGGGCTAGGTTTGTACAAAATACTTCATTCTGAATTATGTTCTACAATGTCAGGAGCAGCATATCTGTAGCCTGTGCAGTCTATCCAGAGAGATCTTGAATTTTTGTTCAAATGAGACTTTCTGCAAACTTGAAAATAGGAGGTTATTTATAATTCATAAAAAAATACATATTTTTTCCAGAGGTAAAAAAGAATTATATCCTGTCATATAAAAAATTATTTGTAGGGTTGAAACTATACAAATGTACAGTAAAAGCAGAATTTACAGACTATTGATTCCATGAATACTAGGATCATTTAAGTTTGGCTACAGCTGTTTATACATTTATTTGAAAACAATGAAGTAGCACAATTCATTACTAGAGTACATTTATTGTATAATATTACTTTTAACAGCCATGAACTCCTTTGGGTTTTGTCAAGCAGAGTAGCCGCCTGAGAAATTGACTTTATTAGTGCTGTTGGTTGAAAGAGTTAAAGTAAGTTTGTACTGTAAATCTCCAACTGGGGGAAGGTTTGAATTTTCTGGCAGGTAATCAGATAATTGTGTTAATTGGCAGAGTGGGGAATGAATTAGCAGGTGTATAAAAAGCAGAGCAGAAGACTACCAGAAGGAAGAGACAATGAAGGAAGACCAATCAGCCTGCAGGAACAAAGATTAGAAAACCCCAGGGAGCTTATAAAAGTCTAAAATATAAAGACAAAAACAAACAAAAAGTGATTAAGGAAGAGAGGTCTGGTTTTGCTGGTCTGATTTTGAAACTTTCTGTGTAGAAACTCATGGGTTCCTAATCTCTCTGGTCCCCTACTGTGGGTGTTGCAGTGGAGGAGCATTACAGTTCGGTCAGAGACCGGACATTGTGCAGCGGAAATGGCTGTAAAGAAACAACAGTCACCGAAATTTGTCAGAACCATGTACAGTTACATATCTACAAATCTCTGATTTAGAGAACGTTCATCTAGATATCTTAGGTTAAGGAAGTAATCACTCTGGTACTTTTTAAAAAGCGTATGACCTGGGTAGTGACTTGATTTTAGCCAGTTTCTTCACACTTGTTCTTTTCAATTGCTAATGAGAAAGGAAAACTAGTCCCCTAGTGTATTTTGCTATATGTATGCACAGTGCCTACCACAATGGCCCTGATCTTTGTTGCACCCTCTAAACACTATCATAATACACATAAATAATAAGAAGTTGGGATAGCTAAAAAAAATTAAATTAGGTTAGGTATAAAATTAGGTTAGGCATAAAACTCTGCATGTTCTTATTTTTCCTTCCAGTATAACAGTAACCTTTATACTTTTTTGAAAAAGAAACCCTGAAAAAGTAATGCTTGTAATATTATCTTGATATAAATATGTTAAATACAAATACATTTTTAGTAAAAGATCATGGCTGAGGGTAAACTCTGAAATGGATTTATTGCATTCTTATTTCCATCACAGTACCATGTAAAAATGTAATTCTAAGCATTTCAGCAGTGTTACAAAAGTTAGATTCCTATCCATGCAAGAATATTTTTTGCTTAATGTTCCCAGTCATCTCAGGCATAACAGTCTCTAACTGTAATGTACACATTAGCTAGTCAGCATATAGTAAATTATTCAAAAATATAATAAACCACACCTTAAGAGGTCTTTAGTGTTTCCATTACAAAAGTTCTACCGTTAAAAACTGCACAGCACTAATAGCTCAGTCCACACAGAAATACAATTATGCCACATGCAGTGATTGCAAGTGGGTTTTGCATGCATGCTACAGTCTCGTATTTCAATCATGAACTCTGCAATGTGCTGTACTGGTCTTAACCTCTTATTTCCCAAGCACTTTCCATTTGGAGGTCTGTCTATCTAGAGTGCAAATTACTTTAGTATCTAGGTTCTGAAGTAAAATGAAATTAAACAGACAAATAAATGTGTACTAAACTTCCCACCTGAGTCAAATAATAAAGACTTTTTAAACATTCATTTGCTTAAAGTGAGGAAAACCCAATTTTTATTTCCAGAATGAAAAGTAGAAAGAACATGGCAGGGACGTTTGAACAATTTGTATAGTGGGGGCGCTGAGAGCCATTGAACCAAACTATAAATCCTGTATATAATGGAAACCACTTCAAGCCATAGGGTGTGGCAGCAGACCCCGCACTCCTACTTCCAGCACCTATGGAACATGGGAATATTTGTGAAGAGGATGTGTCTCCATTTCTGTCTCAATTCTAGTGCAGGACTTCATGCTAAGTGTCAGAATTCCTAATATTGCAGTTTTTATAACTTTTATTTCTACTGGGTTTATGGACAGATTACTTCTAATACATGGTATTAGCAAGACCCGAGAAGTCATTCTTCCGCTCTACTCTGCTCTGGTTAGGCCTCAGCTGGAGTATTGTGTCCAGTTCTGGGCACCGCATTTCAAGAAAGATGTGGAGAAATTGGAAAGGGTCCAGAGAAGAGCAACAAGAATGATTAAAGGTCTTGAGAACATGACCTATGAAGGAAGGCTGAAAGAATTGGGTTTGTTTAGTTTGGAAAAGAGAAGACTGAGAGGGGACATGATAGCAGTTTTCAGGTATCTAAAAGGGTTTCATAAGGAGGAGGGAGAAAACTTGTTCACCTTAGCCTCTGAGGATAGAACAAGAAGCAATGGGCTTAAACTGCAGCAAGGGAGGTCTAGGTTGGACATTAGGAAAAAGTTCCTAACTGTCAGGGTGGTTAAACACTGGAATAAATTGCCTAGGGAGGTTGTGGAATCTCCATCTTTGGAGATATTTAAGAGTAGGTTAGATAAATGTCTATCAGGGATGGTCTAGACAGTATTTGGTCCTGCTATGCGGGCAGGGGACTGGACTCGATGACCTCTCGAGGTCCCTTCCAGTCCTAGAATCTATGAATCTATGGTAGATAAATAGAGAGGTGGGGCAGGTATTTTTCAAAGCAAGATAGGAAAATACATATCAGCCTTTGGCATCTTTACCTCATCCCCACTGCTGGTGTTAGTTCTAGGGCATATAAACAAAGTTATTCATCTCTTGAACAACAGATATAATCCATCTTCCAAAGGGAAGAATCTTTATTCTCTCATCTTCACACCTAAAATTTTCTTCATCACTTACAGCCATTAAAGATCTTGTGGTTCTTTTAATTTATACATATATTTATCAATTTAAATTTGTCTGTGGGGGGGGGGAGGTGGAGGGGTGTTGTTACCCCACACCCCCTTACCTCCCTAAGTCTTGGCTAAGACCCTGACCCTCGAAACTTATGCTGGTGCTTAACTTTATAGTTCCATTAAAGTCAATGGAACTACTGACAGGGGCTGATCCTCAGCTGGAGCCATAAAAGTGCACAATATTTTAGGCTCTGCCCCATCATGCATAACTGGAATTCTCAGGCACCATGGCAAAATAATTAATAAAACTGAACATGTGTACATCTTTTCAGGATTAGGAGCGTAATTGGTAAAGCATTTTGGGATCTTGCAGGACCTGGACCTGAATTCTAATTTGAATAATTATATCATACCTAATTTAGGGCTGTTGATTAATAGCAGTTAACTCACATGATTAACTCAAAAAAATTAATCGCGATTAAAAAAGTATTCAGTATTAATCACACCTTTAATCACACTGTTAAACAATAGAATACCAATTGAAATTTATTAAACATTTTGGATGCTTTTCCTATATTTTCAAAAATATTGTAGTGTGTGTTGTAATTGAAATCAAAGTATATTTTTATTACAAATATTTGCACTGTAAAAATGACAAAGAAATAATATTTTTCAATTGAACTCATACAAGTACTGTAGTTCAATCTCTTTATCGTGAAAGTGCAATTTACAAATGTAGATTTTTGTTGTTGTTGCATAACCGCCCTCAAAAACAAAACAATGTAAAACTTCAGATCCTACAAGTCCACTCTGGCCTACTTCTTGTTCAACCAATCGCTAAGACAAACAAGTTTGTTTACATTTACAGCAGATAATGCTGCCTGCTTCTTATTTACAATGTCACCAGAAAGTGAGAACAGGCATTTGCATGGCACTTTTGTAGCCGGCATTGCAAGGTATTTACGTGCCAGATATGCTAAACATTCATATGCCCCTTTATGCTTCGGCCACCATTCCAGAGGACATGTTTCCATGCTGATGATGCTCATTAAAAAAATAATGCATTAATTAAATTTGTGACTGAACTCCTTGGGGGATAATTGTATGTCCCCTGCCCTGTTTTACCCGCATTCTGCCATATATTTCTTGTTACAGCAGTCTCGGATGATGACCCAGCACATGTTGGTCATTTTAAGAACACTTTCACTGCAGATTTGACAAAATGCAAAGAAGATACCAATGTGAGATTTCTAAAGATAGCTACAGCACTCTACCCAAGGTTATAGACTCTGAAGTGCCTTCCAAAATCTGAGAGGGATGAGGTGTGGAGCATGCTTTCAGAAGTCTTAAAACAGCAACACTCCGATGCAGAAACTACAGAATCTGAAACACCAAAAAAAGAAAATCAACCTTCTGCTGGTGGCATCTGATTCAGATAATGAAAATGAACATGCATCAGTCTGCACTGCTTTGGATTATTATCGAGTAGAACCCGTCATCAGCATGGACACATGTCCCCTGAATTGGTGGTTGAAGCATGAAGGGACATATGAATCTTTAGTACATCTGGCATGTAAATATCTTGCGACGCTGGCTACAGCAGTGCCATGAGAACACCTGTTCTCACTTTCATGTGACATTTTAAACAAGAAGTGGGCAGCTTTATCTCCCGCAAATACAAACAAGTTTGTTTACCTGAGCGATTGACTGTACAAGAAGTAGGACTGAATGGACTTGAAGGCTCTAAAATTTTACATTGTTTTATTTTTGAATGCAGTTTTTTTTACATAATTCTACATTTGTAAGTTCAACTTCCATGATAAAGAGATTGCGCTACAGTACTTTTATAAGGTGAAAAACAATTTTTTTTTGTTTTTTACAGTGTAAATACTTGTAATCAAAAATAAATAAAAAGTGAGCATTGTACACTTGGTATTCTCTGTTGTAATTGAAATCAATATATTTGAAAATGTACAAAACGTCCAAAATATTTAAACAACAGTGCCATTAATCACGATTAATTTTTTTAATTGCTTGACAGCCCTAACCTAATTTTATACTTGCAGTGTACTTTCAAAATGGATAAAGTGTTAATAGCAGTCTTTACCTGAATTGTTGTGTAATGATGTTATGCATTATTAAAAAGCTGCCTTCATCCACCCCACAGGTGACTGCATTTCCTGTGGGGGATCAAATTATTCCTGTTTGTATGGTTAAGGATCCTCTGGCATGGAAAGTTCTATTATAAATGCAAGACAATAAAATATAATAAATAATCTTACAGTTATTTGCTGGACAGATTCAATGCCATTTGCATTTTATGTATTTCTTATGTGACCTTTAATCTATTTAACATAGTCTCTCACTTTTCCCAGAAATACCACCCCCCCGCCCAATTCTGATATTGACTTAATTTAAAAACTGTTTTCCCCATAGAAATAAAATATAAGATTAAAAAGCCATTAGCTCAGAACAGTTGGTTAGTCTGTAGTCAGGCATATTTCCTATATATAGAGAGATATAGATATAGATATAGATATAGATACATGAATTGATAGACAAAATTTTATACCTAAAGGAAAAGGTCCTGATTTACTAATCAGCCATATTTTCTACAAATGAGCATAATTTATAATTCATTCTGATGTTTATAAATGATGGGCTTAAACTGGAAATCAGTGGCATACAATATAATTCCAAAATTATGTGTATAAATCATGAATTTAAAGTACTTATGTATAAATTAAATCCATAAATATTGTATAAAATGACAACCCACTCCTTACTGGCTTAATTCATAAATGCATTTCTCCCCTATATCTGTCAACAAATCTATAAAAGGCATTAGAAATTTTAGGTAAACTTCCTTAAGCAAACATTTTCATACAGAAAACAAATAATAGAACTCTCGATCTATTTTATTTTCTTTAACCAGAACACGATTGAACCTAATTCAGATTTTGTTGCAATTCATGCCTCTTCAGCCATCTCTAACAATATGCAGTGACCCTTTGCAATGTAGCACCTTCAAACCAACACTCAAAGCACTTCATAAATCTTAATAAAGCCTCATCTCACCCAATGAGGAAAGTATAGTTTTTTATATATTTATATATATTTTATAAATAGAAATTGCAGAGAAGAGGTTAAGTGAGTTGCCAAAGGCCACACAGAAAGGCAACAGCAGAGCTAGGAACTGAACCTAGAACAGAACAGAACTTGTCTGAGCCTCTGGCTCTAGCCAATGAACTTCACTCACATATTTTTACAGTTGAATAGATGTAGTACACACACACTTTCTTCTAATAAATGGCATACTATATTTTGCCCCTTACTAATTCATCGGTATAATAAATTGAAATCCCATGAGAGGCAGTGCCTGAAATCAGGTACTTGCTCTATACCCGCACTTATAAGCTACTAAGATAAAAATAGAATCCTTACACCATTCATTTGTGTATACTATTCATACTACAAGGCTGTTTTGTTTTTGTTCTTGTTTTTGTGTTTTTTAATTTTACCTTTTAATCTATTTTTATCAATAATGAATTATGGTAGTATAGACAATGGAGATCCTGAGAGTTCCTGTTTTTTTCTCTGTTTTCTTTGCCACAGCCCTCAAAACTATGAAAGTGTTGTAAGAGAACTGGATTACTTGTGAAACTGATAGCCAAAGTCCTTGGAGGAGATTAAAAATGCACGTTGGGGCATGGGATATACACACAGCAACAGCTACCTAGCAATCTGAGATCTGAGAGGTTTTTTTAAATTTGATCCTCAGTGAGCAATTATGAGAATCACATTGTATTTGGCGAAGTTTTTAAGAAATAACATACCAGTGGATTCATTTACTGTGAGAAAATAATTCCAGCCCAGCCAAAGAGATCCTTTTTTGTTTTTGTTTTTTAGTGTAGTTACTCACACAGGAGTCCATTTATTTATATCATCAGTGTTCAAAACAACATTTAAGAGATGTTTCTTTCAAATTCCGTGCCCTTTGAATTCTGATTATTAATGGTGGTTGTTGCATGAGAAGAATGTGCCACATCTTTAGGGCTGAGAAAGAGAAAACTGGGAGTGGGGGAAATATAACAAGAGGTAAGAATACTCACCATTGGGAAGTGATAGAGAAACAGCAGCTAGACGCAAAATGGCCACTATAAAGCTGGAGCTGTTGGACTGGCAAATTTAGAAAGGCCAGTTCCACTAGAAATAATGGCCAAAGAATCCTACAAGGAAATCCCTACACTGAGAAGGATTAAAAGGGGCCAGAAAGTCACAAAGGAAGGCGGCTTGCAAAAGAGAGGCTGCTTTCATTCTATATTCCCAGTATGGCTCAGATTGAGAAATGTACAGAGCAAAGCCTGTGTTGAAGTAATGAGACTACACACAGGCTTAAAGTTGGGCATGTTCTTACGTAACTTGCTGAACTGGGGTCTAGATCACAATGTGGTATCCAAACATGTGCTAAACGCTTTACATTAAAAATAAAGTTGCTGCCCTAAGAGTCTTCCAGTCTATGTTTTCTCTGAAGTATCATTGATATTTTTTCCAGCTGAACGTAGGCTCTGACTTCAAAGGTTAAAATAATCTGTGCCTTCCCATGAGAGTCAAGATGAGAAAACGAAATAAATACAAATCTGTGTGGAGTCCGCATGTGCCTTAGGTATTTATAACAGACTCTACAGCCATAGGGCAGTAAGAGGGGATGAGTAAAGACAGCAGAGAAATTCCGCATGCTAAGGGGCTAATAAGAACCCTGCAAACTACACCTGTAGGATCCAAGGGGTGAACAAGGGTGTTTTAGACTGGAAGCATTAGACAGCCCAAAAGGACTGATATCCTGCCTTGCCTTTCACAGAATTTGGCAGGCTTGGGCCAGTGCTGAAGAGTAACAGCACTGCAATGGCTACTTCAGTGAGAAACCCCAAAGTCATTCTGCCCGTGTGTGTCCTCTGAGGGTAGGGTACTGGTGCAGTGCTCTCCACAGCTCACATAGACAGTAAAGATCAGAATAGCCACAGCTATCTCATTATTTCAAATTATTATTTTATTTTAATAAGGTAGATTTTCTATAGGCCAGAGGCTCTTTTCCCATGATGTTTCCCTCCTGTTTGTTTACACCTGATGTTTTGTGAGTTGCAATGTTATTACAGCTTTCAACAGCCATTAGGAGGTGTCTACAATGTAATTGACTGCAGTGTTATTTACCCTAGTGAGCAGGTATAAATATTTAATTTTTGTGCACCATATGACAATGAGAATTCGTTCAGACAAATATTGTTATTGTTTTTCTCATGCGATAAGTATTTGCTGCTGAGACACAAGTATTTGCATGAAGGATGCTATCAGATATATCCATTCAACCTAAAAGCCTTGGTGGATCATTTTTATTTAAAAGTGTGCTGTTACTTCCCAAATATAACAGCAGTTAGAAGCGTGCTTTTTATTTGTTTTTTTTCCTTACACCCAAGGAAATAGATGGATGAATTAATAAAAAAGCAGTAGAATAAGCCAAGAGTTGAAAACTTAACCCTGCTACTTCCAGGACTAATCTTCCTTGAAGAGGCATTCCCTAGGTAAAATAAAACAGTGGTGCCACTTAAGAGAAAATATGTTGAAATTGACCTCATTTTCAGGGAATAGCAACCTAATCTGGCCTATGAAGCTGAGGGAATGTACACGTAGCCTGAAGCTGTTAATAACAAAGATGAGGAAACAACATGTCATATAGGTAGGTGCCATCTCACTGTTTGTAGAAAGATACCAGGTTCATGCCTAAGGCATATGTGAAGCTGTTCCTAATATGGATGATTGACCTTATACCTGCCATAGTTTGGGAGCATAAAGGGACATATAGAATACAAACAGTGTTAGCCATTAAAGTTTAAAAATAAATTGTATTTTGGTAACAATGGTTTAGCATAAAAATAAAATCATCAATAGGGATTTATATTCTTTTTTGCTGCTGGAAGAAATCACCATTCAACTATAGTATTCACCTTCATAGAGCAAACAGTGACTTGAGGGCAGAAGAGAACCTTTATAGAAGTTAAACAAACAATTCTGAATATAAGGAAGTGGTTGGATAGATGTCGCCTCTCTACTCTTGTCTAACACAGAGATAATATTAGATGTGATAAATATGTTACAAAAGCAGTTAGTATAAGATTCCTCATATTATTGATAATTATTATACTATAGCCTATGAATATTACAGAAAGTTTTGCTAAATTGTATTAATTTAAATCTATATATGAACTAAGGAAATTCACCAAGCCTTTTGCTATGCTATCAACCAGATTTTCTGTGCCAGATGGGGGCATCTGGAGAGATTTAGTCCCCATGGTTATTATTTATACAGCAAATTATTGTTTTGTTTTCTGAGGGAATTTGAAAGTAGGAGTTTGAGAGAAAGCCTAATTTAAATAAAGCTACTCACAGAATTAACAACTCTAATTTGTTTATGTTCAAACTCAACATGGAATTATAGAAAGCACCCTTATAATTCAACCTATACTCTCACAACTGTCTTTGACGCATGCTTCTTGGCTCATATAACAAGATAATAATTTAAAGAGAGAAAGGGGGAAATTTTCGATCTACTAATAAAATTGAATGAAATTGTCACCATAAAAGGGTAAAATCACAAACGTTTATAGAAAAACAAAACAACGGCGAGACAAAGGTGGGTGAGATAATATTTTTTATTGGACCAACTTTTATTGGTGAGAGAGACAAGTGTTCAAGCTTACACAAAGCTCTTCTTCAAGTCTGAGGTTTAGCATACATCAAGTCTAAAGAAGAGCTCTATGTAAGCTTGTCTCTCTCATCAACAGAAATTAACTCAATAAAAGATATTATCTCACCCACTTTGTGTCTCTGATATCCAACAGGGCTACAGTAACACTGCATAAAACAAAACACTGACAAATCAGGCATAAAGTATCATGTTCTAACTTGTGATTCTCTCACATGCTATGTGAAGACTACACCACTTCTTTCCAAAAGAACGCATCTGAGATGTTTAAATAGAAGTTTAACCTTCTGCTTTATTAAACAGTGTTTACCTACTTTAGAGGATTTTCATTACAGAAGAAAACAAGTCAGACTTTATTATTCTCACAAGTAGATGGAGCAAGAAAATATCTCTCCATAATTAAGGCTGGCAGCTTTCAAGTATAAATCAGATTTTTGCCCTTCCTTACCACTAAACCTGGGGCAAAGCTCAGCCAATCTAACTGACTTTCTCAAGATCAATTTTTCACAAGACTTTTATTTAAACGAATAAAATAAACATTTCAGGATCAGACATTTTTATTAGATCTGAGAGTTTGGAAGTGTTTCTTACTTTTATTGGGACATTGCTTCTCAACACCAATGCCTTTGACTATACTCTGTGGAGATTTGGGGGTATAGCTAGAACCTGGCTTTTCAGTGCATCGAACAATGCTAAAATAATGTGCGCTGCAGTCCCGGGAGGGAGGTATAGGAAAGAATGTGGGGGGGAAAGGGCCTAATGGAGTGAGTGGAAAGCTGGTAGTCAAGAAATTTCAGATTGCTGTATATTGCTGGCTCTGCAGCAGTGTGTGACCATAACAAGTAGCCTGATTCAGCATTCACTTAGAAACAATGGAAAGACTCTCATTGACTTCAAGGATCTCTAAGAGCTTTGTAAACATTAACTATTTAACAATCCTCCTGTGTTATCACCTTTTAAAAATGGGGAAAGAGATTAGGCCCAGGCTCAGCAAAGCACTAAAGCACCTGCTTATGTCCCACTGACTTCAAGCACAAAATATACAGCAATGTCAGACAGTTTATGACCTCCAATGTAGCTCTCCCTGGAACATACCTGAAGCCATTTGTTAGCTTGGAAGAAGATCCCCTGGCATCAGGGCCGGCTCCAGGCACCAGCTTACCAAGCAGGTGCTTGGGGCGGCCACTTCGGAGAGGGGCGGCACGTCCAGCTGTTCGGTGGCAATTCGGCGGACGGTCCCTCACTCCTGCTCGCAGATTGAGATTGTGGCTTTTTTTGTTTGTTTGTTTGGCTGCTTGGGGCAGCCAAAACCCTGGAGCCGGCCCTGCCTGGCATCATTCCTTCCTAGATATTTTCTTTCCTTTCTCCTCTTTGAGCGGGTGTTTGCTCTTTCTCTGCAAACAAGGTAATGCGTCCTCATGTGATTCAAGCTTCAGTAAGATGCAGCTATCCTTTAAGCTTTCCTGCAGTGAGGAAGGAACGTGTCTGGGCCAAGTTGCATTAGAAGTTTTCCTATGCCATTGAGAGGTTCAGTAATGATTCTCTTTATTAGGGAAACTGAAATGGGCAATATCTTTTGGCCCTGAAGGATCTCTTTACCTAGGTAGATACATCATGCTCATCACTGTGGCATTTGAGGACTTTAAATAAAAAAACCCAAGCAAGCAAGCAAGCAACTAATAGGCCAACTCTTCCCCCTTCTGGTTCCACCCATCTTTCCCTATACCAGTGGTTCTCCAATTAATTTGATTGTGCTTCCCCCTTCTATGTGTCTGTTGTAGTTTATGCCCACCCCCCACCCCCAGGTGTCCAGCCAGCAGCTGCCACTCTCCAGCCACCCAGTTCTGAAGGCAGAGTGGAGAGTGGCAGGTACTGGATAGGCACCCAGTTCTGAAGGCAGCGCCTCCACCAGCAGCAGCACGGAAGTAAGGGGGGCAATACCATACCATGGCACTCTTACTCCTCCGCTGGTGCTGGCGCTGCCTTGAGAGCTAGGCATCCAGCCAGCAGTGCCACTCTCTGGCCACCCAGCTCTGAATGTGTGCAGTAAGGTTTTTTTTTCCCCCCTAAAGCTTCTCACACACCCCTAGAATATATTCTATGCCCTCCCAGTTTGAGAACCTCTGTCCTACATTATGATTCCCAAGTGATTGATCTACACTGCACCTTCCACCTCTTCATGATCTGACACTGAAAGATTCTATATTTTATGTTCACAAGAGGACACTTCCAGGTATGTATCATGCTAGGTTATCCACAAGTTCTCACAAGACAGCAGTGCTTTAATGCATCAAATGGGTGATGAAAAGCCTGTTTTTCCCTGTTGTTCTTTTAATGTTATCACTTGTAACAAAAATTGCAGAGTCTAGAACAGGGGTAAGCAACCTATGGCACGCGTGCCAAAGGCGGTAGGCGAGCTGATTTTCAGTGGCACTTACACTGTCCGGGTCCTGGCCACCAGTCCGGGGGGCTCTGCATTTTAATTTAATTTTAAATGAAGCTTCTTAAACATTTTAAAAAATGTATTTACTTTACATACAACAATAGTTTAGTTATATATTATAGACTTAAAGAAAGAGACCTTCTAAAAACGTTAAAATGTATTACTGGCACGTGAAACCTTAAATTAGAGTGAATAAATGAAGACTTGGCACACCACTTCTGAAAAGGTTGCCAGCCCATGGTCTAGAAGAATTGGTTGGGATAATAAATGCAGTTATTAGGTCACTTAATATTTCAGGGGACTCTAGCTTGAGGTCATACAAACCTGAATTTGATCAAGGTCAGTAGTAGGCTGACCAGATGTCCCAATTTTATAGGGACAGTTCCGATTTTTGGGTCTTTTTCTTATATAGGCTCCTATTACCCCCACCCCCTGTCCCGATTTTTCACACTTGTTGTCTGCTCACCCTAGTCAGTAGTGATCAAAATCTGTTGCCATCAAATGACTGCCTGGATGCTTGTGTGACCTGAAAGTGACCCAGTTCCTGTTGGACAGGGTTGCATATCACCACTACAACTGTTATTCATTCCATTGCTTCATTCGTATGCACGGTACTTCGGTAATGACACTCTGATCTGCAATTTCAACAGTTAGACCAAGGACTAAATGCACCTAGAGACTGAATAACTGCCTTTAGGGGAGTGTGTCCTCTGCCAGAATAGGGTTAATCTTTACTGGGAAAGCAGTGTGAGAAGCTTACCCTGCCATTGCTTAAACTGTACTTATTTTGAGCTTGATATAAGGATTACATTCTCCACTGCTGTTGACCTGGCAGCACTTTTATGGGCAATATATTCACTTTACAATATACAAATAAAACACAATAATTTTCATTTCTCTTGGTTTAACTAGGCACAAATAGCCACATAATAACTACCCCATAACTATAGACCAAGTGGGTACATGGAGAATACCATCAAGACAAAAGTGGCCATATCGCCAGCTGGTGTAAAGTGGCATTCCTTCATTGAATTCAGTAAAATGAGGCCACTTTACAGCATCTGGGAATGTGGTCCAAAGTTCTTTACCTCTTGTAAGAATTACACATTGTGGAAACTAAAAGTTGCAAATTGCATGACTTGTTCTTTGTTTGTTTGTTTTTTGTTTGTTTTTTTGCTTTTTAAGTACTTCTGATATAGCTACAAATTAATCTGCAGGAATTGCATCTATTATGTGTTTATATGGTACAGTATTTCCCAGATAACTATAGAATAATTACATTGGTTGTAGATATATCATATAAAAGGAAATAGTTTAAAATTCTCAATAACTTCCTAGACAACAAATTTTAGATATAGATTTTTATAATACTTTGGTACTGAAAGTGAATTTTCATGACACGAAGGAGGGTGAAAATGACTAAAAGCCAGATGATAAATAAACCACAGTTCATCATTTAAGTTCATTCACTGCAGTCGCTCACATTTTTCATGAATTCCCAGTTCATACTTAACACAGAGAAGACAACAGTGAAGTATTACATTCCTTTCTCTCAGACTATCAATCTAGTCCAGGAATGTTAATCACTCCTGAATCGGAAACAGTAATAACTTCTAATAAGCAAAAAAGTTGCTCTGTAACAAATTATCATGTTGTTGCAACAATAACAAAACTGTGGTTAATTCTCCTTATTTAGCACATATTATTGAGAGTTTTCACTTGCATTAATACTTTTTCCAACATAGATCAAACATGTACACAGTGGTGTTGTAGCTGTATTGGTTCAGAATATTAGAGAGACCAGGTGGGTGAGGTAATGTCTTTTATTGGACCAACTTCTGTTGGAGAGTGAGACTAGCTTTTGAGCTTACACAGAGCTTTTCCTCAGGTCTGGGCAACTTAGGCCTGGTCTACACTACAGGGTTAGGTTGACGTCATCTGCCTTGCATCAACCTAGATGGAAGATTCTTCACTTAAATTAGCTCCTGCCGAAGTGCCTCTCTGCGCTGATTTATTAACACCATCGTCCCGAGCAGTGTAGAGTCACAGTCGATGTAATTAAATCAACACAGTGTCAGTGCAGACACTGTTGCCTATGCCAACTGTTACAGACTTTCAGGGCCACAATGCCCCACACTGACAACACAGGCGCCAACTTTCTCTGGCGCTGGTGGGAGCCTGCACCCCGCCGCCCTTTCCCCGCCCCCATTCCAACCCCATCCCCAAAGTCCCCATCCTAACTCCGCCCCCTCCCTGCCCCTATTGGATCCCTTCCACAAATCCCTGCCCCGGCCCCGCCTCTTCCCCCAGCGCGCCACGTTCCCCCTCCTCCCCCTCCCTCCCTGCCCCACAAATCAGCTGTTTCACGGCACAAGCGCTGGGAGGGAGGGGGAAGAAGCAGGACGCGGCGGCGTGCTCGCGGAGGAGGTGGAGGTAAGCTGGAGCAGGGGGCGGGGCAGGGCCATGGGGAGCTGCCAGTGGGTGCTGAGCACCCACCAATTTTTTTCCGTGGGTGCTCCGGGGCTGGAGCACCCACGGAGTCAGCACCTATGACTAATAATACAATCAGTACAAGTGTGATCAGTGAGGACGCGCACTGACAACTCACAGAGCCCAGTGTGCACATATACACAAGTGATTTAATAACAGCGGTGGCTGTATGCCAACGTAAGTTAGGTTGACTTAATTTTGTAGTGTTAGGCCTTGTCTACACTGCCACTTTACAGCGCTGAAACTTTCTCACTCAGGGGTGTGAAAAAACACCCCCCTGAGCAATGCAAGTTTCAGCGCTGTAAAGTGGCAGTGTAAACAGTGCACCTGACCCATTAAGCTATGGCTCATGAAGCCATGAAGTGATCACTCTATATCTAATCTCTCAATCCTCAAAGGAAACCTGCACAACACTTTCAAAAGGCAAGCCTGGGAGCTTAAATTCATAACTTTGCTAGACATATGGATTGAAAAAATATACTAGATTTATAGCTTATTACAACAATCTATAACCCACTAATAACACCCTCCACCCCCAGCATTTCTCCCTGGCTTCCTTTCCTCCCTATGACTGGAGGAGTATTAACAGGCCGTTTCATAGTGAATGGTCCCTTGAAATATGTGTTAACTACTTATGCAAAACAATCTGTTCCATCTTGTATTACACCTAAACCACATTTAAACAAACCAAATTCTTTCTTTCAAACAAGGCATTTCCTTCCATACACAACTGCAGTATAGTTTTTGAGGATGAATATTTGTGAACTGATTTTGTCTCACTGAGCATATATGATTTATAAAAGTACCTATATTTTAATTGTGCACCAGGGTTGATAATTAAGATTTGACACTAGAAATAAGCCATAATATTAACATCAATTTATGTGAGGAAGAATCAAGAACTAATGTATTTTTTCTTTCTCCACCAGAATATGCAATTTCTCAGTTTAAGTACTCAATTATACATTACTTGTAGATATCACCGTCAAATTGTATATTTTATATTAAAAAAAACTTTAAAAAATTTGTGTAAGTACTGAATGTAGCAGAATATTATGTAGGGATGGCAGTTTTAGTAAATAATCTCTGATGGGAATTTATCTTTTTTCCAGGAACTATACAACTAAAATACTTTAGAAATATGCATAATGTTGTTTTTATAATAATGTATATTGTGTACATACAAATGAGATTTTCAAAATCACACCTAGAGGTTTGGAAATCCACTTCCCTTAAGTGAGAACTGGGTATCCTAATCCATTAGATGGTTTTCAAAATCTCAAGATATATATGTGTTTTCCTTCAACTGCCTCCAATAATTATAAATGGAAAACAGTAAAAAAAGGAATGTAAATTAGCGTATGGAACTGCATGGCATACCCTACTGTGCTAACAAACAGCAATACTTCACAATTTTCATTTTCAGAATGCTTTACAACCATTGCACAATCATGCAGGATGATATCATGAAACTCTCATAAAAGCCAAAAGGAAAACCCTCTCAGAACCAGTGGCAGGCCACAGGCTGCAGTACATTGCCTCTGCAGCACATCTCAAGTCTAAGGGATGACTTAATGGCTGCTACTTCTACAGTAAGTGCCCTACCCAATTAGAATTATTCCCTTTTTAACTTAATGTTAAGACATGTCTAACAACATGTCAAGGCTGAATCCCCACTCTGTCACTCTGAGTGCAGAAGGTGGGGGGCCCACAAGGATTCTAAAAATTAATACGTGCCAGTCCAGGCTTGTATTATACTCTCAAGGTTATAGCTTTTCTCTGACCTTGGCTTGGTAAACGTTGCCACCACCCAAATGCAAAAATAGCCTTTTGAACCCAGGAAGGAGCACTTGGGAATTCCTCCCTGTGGGGTACCCTCAAGCCCTTTCACCCCCTCTCCGGGGAAGAGCTGAGAAAGAAAACAAAGGAAATTAGCTGTGGCTACCAGCTAATCAAACAACATGCACAAACCTCTTAGGACACCAAAAATCCAATCCTGTTGTTAAAAAAGGTAAATTTTATTAAAAACAAAAAGAAAGGAAATACATTTGGAACTTAGGCTTTTTGCTAGATCTTAAAAGAAATAATTACAAAAATTAAGCATCAGGATAGCTCTCTTGAGGTTCAGCTTAAAGGTTACAAGCAAAACAAAAGCATATGGGTTTAGCACAGAGGAGATCCACAAGCCAAAATAAAAAAATAAACCTGTTCGCATCTAGCTAAACATTCCTAATTTACTTACATATTTGGGGGGGTTTCAAATAAGTAATTCTAGGGATGATCTGATGAATTTTCATACCTGGTTCAAGCCTTACACAGCATTTCTGCTTATAGCATTGCTGCTCCGTGTCCTTCCAGCCCAGAGAACAACAGAAAAAGGGAAACTTTCTTTCCCAATTTTAAAAAGTTCTACCTTCCCATTGGCTGTTTTGGTCAGGTGCCCACTCCTTTTCTTTTACCTGTGGGCTTGTTAACCCTTTACAAGTAAAGCAAGCAGAGAAGAGCTACCAAGAGGGATTTGACAGTTAACTGGCTGGCTGGGTGTCCATAAGGGAGCTATCCCCCGCCCAACCCTTTCAGTTATCACACAACATTAAAATGAAGTCTCTCTCTCTCTCTCTCTCTCACACACACACTGTTATTGACTAATGTCCTCAGATAGCACTAGGACACACATTTTATTCTTTTATTTAGACTTCTAACCAAAGGGGGAAGCACCTATTAAGATATTGATCAAAGAGAATATAAGCCCTTTAAAACAGAAACACACACACACACACCACAGCAAAATAACCCCCCAAATAAATATAGGCAATGTGAGACTAAAACCAAAGTAATATATCATGTATCATCAAGAGAGTGTCATAGCTCTTTAAAATAAAAAAGGAAGGAAAGTAATCAATTTGGAGTCTTTATTAAAATATATGCCAACACTACCTTGCATTTGACTCCATTTCACATTTTTTTATGTACTTTTTAAAATAGATGTACACTTAAAATGAAATGTTTTTAGGTGTCAGCAAGAAGCCCTGTTTAGCTTGGCTGCCTGCATTGCACATATCCAAGGAACTATATGTAATGATAGAGATAATAGTGCTGCCAGGAAAAAAAATATTATTTCCATCGACACTTAAGAAGATGAGAACAACTAGCAAGAAGAGCACCTTCGAACCAGACACAGATATGAAGCTGTTACCTACTGTACTTTAAGCAAGTTGTTCAGAAATGCATTAAATCACTGCAGAATTTCAGTAAGATTAATGCTGCAGGAACCACGTTTAAATTCAGCATTTGCCAGTGACTCAAAGTCACTCCCAGTGCGTAGCAGGAAGCAGCATCAGTATGCAAATGAGGAAAATGACCATCTCTGTTTGCCATGGTTCCATACACCTTAGGAAGTAAGCCTGCTGCAACAAATTCACAGCCAGTAATATGGGTATTAATGGTACCTCCAGCAGTGCTGTCAGTGAAAGGACAGTAATAGTACTGTAGGCAGACTGGTTAAACTTTTCTCTATATATCTTCGGAGGCAGCAACTTGCTGAAACTGGAGATTGGAGACAGATTGTTTTTTCATGGAATATTGACTTTCATGTTCAGGTGAATAAAAGTAGAGATTATATATATTACATCAAAGATTCCATTAATTTTTTTGTATCGTATAGGAGTTCCCTTTGCAAATCAAGAAACCACATCCGAGTCTCTATCATCTTTAAAAATGTACTGGAAAAAATTACAATTTTTAACAGTTACATATTTTAACAGAGCTAAATCACCAATAGGTACAATGATTTCAAGACCTTAAATTATCATGCATCTTAGGCATCACATAAAGAAGAAACATAGGACTGTCATGCCAGTTCAGACTACTGGCCCATTAAGTCTGATATCCTGCCTTGGGAGTGGTTAGTGCCTAATGCTTAGAGGAAGGCAAAAAGCAAAAAAGAAGAAATCTATAATGTGGTTGTCTAATTGTACAATGTTGTCCAAGATGAAAAGGAGGGGAACTCTTTCTGGCACCCGGTCTTCTAACTCCCTGAAGCATAAGACACAATTAGGTCTAACTTAGCTAGGGTGTGAGAAAAGAACAGTTAACATATTCTGTGGGAAAGTATGCCTCCGAGCCTTCTTGTTCTGAGCTATTCAAGGAATTCAGTTTTAGTGCAAAACACTATCATAGAGTAAACAGGCTGCACACTTTAAAAAACCCTAACTTTTCATTGGAGAGAGAAGTGGAAATGGCATATAGAAGATGTCACTCTGTTTTCACTGAAACTGGAAAAGACCATGCTGCCCTTCCCACAGAATGGGTCAGCATGGACTATAATCTCAGCCTGTGCAGTACACTACATTAAAAAAAATAATAATAATCAATGCTTTAATGCTGAGCTGAAGTGGGAGTCCTTAAAGTTATAAGCGATGAGTTCATGCCCATCTACCAATGTCTCAATTCAAAAGGCACGGCATTTCAAATGCATTGTAATAATGTAACTTTCATAATATTTCCGCCCTTTGGATTGTTTCAAATGACAGTTATTAAAAAAAATAGGGAATTTTCCTGACCCACATCATTCAATTCTAATCTAACTAGGCATCTGTGCTTATAATTCATACCGCTGCAGTCCCAGCTTCATGCCTTTGTGGAAGTCCCCCACAGCTTCTACTTTTCAGAGGTGAAGTCAAGAAAACCTCCAATTCTGTCTTAACATCTTTAGTTTGTTCCTCTTCTTTCTCCCAACAGCTCCTTGATATGTCAAGGGATGCCCAAGATCAACCTCCCTATTCCTCCTGCAACAGTACTGAGAGGTCTCCTCTTTCCCATCCTTAGACCACTCATCTAAGGAGGGAAGCAGAAGCCTTCCTGCCAGCGACAAGCAACAGTGAAACTCAGTGCCTACAGCAGTCTATCTGTGAGGCCCCAAATTCTTGGAGTGAAATCCTGGCACCATTGAAGTTGATGGGAGTTTTGACATTGACTTCAGTGAGAACAGAATTTCACTCCTAGAATGTGAAAACTCCAATCAACTTCAGTGGGGTCTCAGATGAATTTTGTGACCTACAATGTACTATAACAGCAGTTAGGGCTGATCAAAGAAGTTAAGAGAATTGCTGATTCTTCTAACATAATCCAAGATATGCAAGGAGGACTAGGGAGGCCTACTGAGCCATACGGAGGCTGGTTCAGTCATACTGAATGTTCTTAAACAAGGCTTAGATTTAGCTTAAGGGAGAGGTGAAGACTCCAGCCAGTCCTCATTTTAACTGAAGCCATTTACCCAGTCCTACTTATAAGCAAGTGAGTTTCTTTATAGTTTATATAATGTTTTAAAATTAATTTCCGAGTACATGGCACACCTTTAATATTCAAAAATATAGTCTCCAGCCTCTTTTTTAACTCCCAGGGTTATAGTCATTCCAGGGTCTATTTTGGCAAGGACCCTGGCAGAAGCTCCCACTGGGGAAAAAGGCTGTTAGTAGAGGCTGTTGCAGCAGAAAGCTAGCTGACATCTGTCCTACAAACAGGGGCAAGAGCAGAGCAGAGCACTGGGGGCAAGCAAAGAGAAGTTGGATATATTGATTTGCTAGAACCCCAGATCATTTTAAAGCTGTCCTTTCCAAGGGTTAACTCCATTAATTTGAGCAGTACCTCCACCAGTGCTCCATGTGGATTAATACTCTCAGGACACACAGCTGGTGCAGGGAAGTTTGTATTACATCTCCCTGTGCCAGATGAGGTGAAAATCTAAATAGGAAACTTTAATCCAACAGAATTATTATTTCTTAATCTCAACAGATTCATACCGAGATACAATGGAGAAAAATTGAACCAAATGAACAATAATCAAGAACGGACAATGGCAGGTGTTCCCCCATACAGAAATAATACTGACTATTTAATCATCAATATGACTCCTTTGTTTCCCAAGAACACGAGGTCTAAACTGACATTCTACTGCAAGCCACAGTACAGAACGATCTTGTTTCTTGCTATATAAGATTTTCATATGCATTATTCCAATGACAGTCACATTAGAGTGCTACTGCAAGGAAATAGCAGAGGGATGTGTGTGGGGGGGTAAAATATACATTTTGTGCTAATCAAGGAGTGCAGTGTGGAAGATGGCACTATTAGATTTTTTAATATTTTCTTTCAAGGTAAGAAAGAGACTTAATTTAACCACACTAGATACTCAAACTATAACCTGATCAAAATAAATCTCTTAGTTTATTTTCACAAACTAGTGAGAGAGGCTTTACACATTACACCAGAGATGTGAAACACAAATAGAAAGTGTACAGCAACAATATTGTTTCCAGAAGGAAGAGAATTAGAAGTGAAATTTGAAAATAATCATTATCTGATACAGAAAAGGAAACATAATGAAGTAACAGCAGTACACAAAATGAATTTGATTTCCTCAACAATGACAATGGCAAATGATACATTGACTCCCATTTATAATTTAGACTTCCTATAGCCATAGAAGGAGCTGTCTAAAACTATTACAAATGTGGTTGTCTGCCTCTTACTGCATGTTGTATGACTCAACTTTGTGCAGGAGTTTGCAATAAAGCAGAATGTAGAACAGATGTGGCCAATATTCTATGATTTTAACATGCTTAAACTCCATCTTATTAAAAGTCTGGGTAAATAGACAAGTGCTGCAATGTACTCTGAAGGACAAAAAATTTAGGCTCAAAAGGGAAAACAAATTTTAGAGTTGGGGGTCTTCTGATGAGAAATTGTGGCAGCCAGCCATATCATATGTAAATCTAGGGACTGTTAAGTCACTTGTCTCCGGTGATTTCAGGTGCTGCTGTATAACACAGAAAGAAAGTCTGTCTCTGAAATACATGGAACTCAATCCATGGAACGCTTTATGTAGATTAAAAGAAGCAACTTGAATTGCACCTGGAATTGTACTAAAAGTAAGTGCAGTTTCTGAATCACTGATGTAATATGCTCCATAAAAGAAACTCCACAAAGAAGGTGTACCGCCATATTCTGTACAATGTATGCATGCAATATGTTACCTCCAATATCACCACATCTGGCTTACAATTATTAAGGATAGACACAAAACTTTATGCAAAATTACCACATGCCAGAGAGCCACTGTGCACCAACATGGGCCAAATTCATCCATGGTATAATTTCACTGAAGTATGAGTTAAAAATAAGATGCAGTCAACTGAATTGTAATTAGGATGGCCCAGTATGGGTAAGTCATAATTTTAGAAGGACATGACTATGTCTGATATTAAAGGAAATAAACTTTTTAGTACTGGATTTGCTTAACTAATACTAAAACGTTTTTCCTTAACCATGGTGAAGTTACATGTCATTTTTAAATGATGCCAAGAGGAAAGGCATGCTGCTCATGAAGTTTCATTCTTGTATAGCTATGGATAAAAGTAAGGCATGAGCCCCAGGCAGGTGTATGAATATCCCCACCTACCCAGAAATGAAATGTATGATAAGGGAACTCATTCTTCATCAATATTTCAACATAGCTTTTCAATCAGTTTCCATCTGTTGCACACTTTGCACTGGAAACAGGTCATGACTGGTAAAAACAAGATCAGTAATATAACTGACCTACTGCCCAGAGGACAGAAACAGGTAGATGGTGTTTCACAGATGCAGGTCACTTTTACAAGCAGTAGGTAGAATCATTCATTCGTTTGCCTTTCTTAGACAGTTCTGGTCAAGTTATCTGTGGGTTTCATGTCGTCCTAACAGTCTCACTACTGCACTATACAAAGTGATAACATTGTAATGAAAATCAAAGAATTAAAGCAAGCCTTTTTCAAGATTAAAAAAAGTCTCTGTAGTCAGCAAGTAGCATCTTCAGCAATGAAATAATCCATCATTGACTTGAAATCTCATTCCAAAAATGCTCTCTAACTACAAATCCTGCAGTAAGAAATTCCATATTCAAGAAGCCAATAACTGAATCATGTTTTGCCAAACTGTCATAATCTTGGGAATATTATATAGCAGAGTATTTTGTGATTTCAATCTATATGCACTTTAAGAGTCTGTGAAAATGCAGATTCATGTAATTTGGAAAAAGACTTTAAGCTGCCTTATAGATAAAGACAAGTGTTTTAATCAAAGCGTCCCTTGAGATCCAGCTCTTTGTTAAGTAGAGACACAGTAAGCTGTAGATGGTCTTTAGGCATGAGCTTCACATTACATTTGGTTTTTAAGTTTTGACAAAGTCTTTGAATAAACAGGGGAAGCTTAATTGGCTTATACCCTACCAGTGGTAAAAATGTAACCATCAATTTCTCAAAATGGCAAGCAATGATTGCTCCTTTATGCTTAATCCTGAACTGTTGAATCCAGGAAGTTCAATATGATTTGAAAAGTTCAGTTCAATGTCCATCCATAATTCATTACACTTATTAGCATCCATCCATTCTATAAGAATATTGTCTACGGAACATTAGAAATATAGTTAGTTTCTTTTTAGGTTACATTTTAGCAATACATAATTTTTAAATTGGATTTCAGCAGTCTTCTGTGAAGTTTATTAATTAAGAAACCACCAGCACAAAGAAAATCACAATATACATACAAGTGTCTCTTTGAGCTTATAGTACTACTCTCTTAATATATAAATAATGAACAACCTTTTGACTCAAAATGGGCCATTGTAAAACTCCTACCCTTTTGTTGTTGTGTTAGAAAACAGACCTTTCATTTTATTCTGCTGGGATCTATTTTCGAGGTAGTTACCAAACCAACCAAGTGGCTTTTGCACTCAACCTGTGTCATCGAGACATGGTAACAATAATTTATGGTCAACTGTACCAAAACCTTTGTGGGATCAATAAATAGAGCTCTATAGATATGACCTTTATCTAAAGCTGTCACATTGCCGTCTACAACCTTTATAGCAACAGTAATTGTGCTCAACTTAAACGCAGAACTAGAAGTATACGAGAAATAATATAAATCCAACTTAAAAAGAAAAAGGCCCTAGTTATGAAGTTTGTATTTCAAATACTCCCAATTTCACCACTGTTCAGATTCAGGTATACAGCTCAGGACAATCTCTGTAGTTTAAACACAAAAGTGCTTTGCCACAAAATAGAAAAGTGGACATCTAAACAAAGAAACAAATACATTATAAGCCTTTTTTTTTTTTACCACATATTGTTAATCAAAATGCTTAAGTCTGATTATGTTCACCAGAGATTTGAACCCTGCCCTGCTGGCACGATTTTACCTCACTTCAATGTTTGGAACATGTAATAAAGCCTCTTTATGCCTAGCCAAGCAGATCAGTTTATTCGTTGTCCCCTTTCAGTCAAAGAGACGTTAAGCGTCAGCCCCTTCTCCAAGCTCCACAAAGACTGCTGCCAAGGATATTTGTGCTGTGCTACATTATTATCCAGAATGCGGGCATTGCAACGCTAGTTGGCCAACTCCACAGCTTTCACGTGTTCCCCTTTCAGATAAAGAGAGTTGCTCCTAGAACATCTTACAGCAAACAAGGCATTGTACGGAAAAAAACAAAAGCCTTTTATTTCACAATTATGAAATGTTTTTATAAGTCATGTTTACAACTGAAGAGCTAGAACCTCCTTCTCTTAGTCTGTAACTTATGGGCACAAATAATTGTGGGCACAATTTTGTACCTAAAGTTATTTGCAGCTATGCATACTCTTACTTAAATGTCTACGTTCCTACTTTCTTAAATGAGCACCGGTTTTAGAAGTTAGTCAATTCCAGCAAACTAGTGCCAAAAATAAGCAAATATCAATATTCAGATACAACCAAAGAGCAAGGGGAAAAAAGCATAATGCAAAATGCTGGAGGGAACGTATCAGCTGAGGTATTCAAGTTCTAAAGCTTTTAAACAAGACCATATATTAATTTCTAGTAATAGTAAAGTATCCAATCTCCTGAGAGTTTTGTTTGATATGCCTTAGCCATAACATCTCTCTTTCAAGCAACATATCTTTAAGGTTTGTGAAAACTAAGGGTTCCCCACACCTCTGATTGATATTCAAAACAATTCAAAATTGATTGATATTCATAAAACCAGGTGGGGAGTATATGAAATTTCTTCTATAGCAGGCAAATCCAAAAAGTATCAGATAATCCTGGAAATACCATTCAGAAGAGCTGGTTCATAAAATAATTTATAGCAAAGTTTAGATATTATGTATGAGCTGTTTTTTTTGGAAGCTACCCTAGTACTATAAATCACACTTAGGTTTACTGGCTAAAATTCTTACAGATACGTATTTATGAAGACAGTTTGTAAGAATGTCTTAAATAATCACACTAAATAAAGATTCTGCATGGATACAAGCAGGACCTTTAACTGTGTTTGTCATCAGAATCACAGAGTGATTTAACACGATCAGCTTCACATTAAGGGATATCCACAGTATATGCAAATCAACCATAACAATTACTTCAGATTTCCCCAAGAACAGAGGCAAGCCATCAAATAGTGTAGCTTTTGTCGAAACAGAAGGGGGTCTACAAAACCTTAAATACACATTTCCACAATTTAGCAAAGCAAATTTGTAAGCTAAGCAGTTCACAGTGCTTTGATACGGAGCCTGAAATGAATCTTTAATACAAATTGCAACATCCCCACCTCCACAGTAATGACCTGCTTGATGTATATTGTATCTATCTATATTAATTGGATCATTAATAATACTTTCTTTGAATCCTGTTCTCTTATATATGAATATCAGGAAATGTATTTAAAAATCTTTTCCCCCCCTTCAGCAAATCTCTTTTAGAAAAAGGGGATTTACATTTGACCACGAAGAGATTAAATCATACCTGGAATTGAAAATTTGTTTGCTGTTTTCAAACCCCAATTCATACCATGTGATGGAGACCTGGGAATAGGCTCAATAAGAAGTACAAAGACAATAACTATTTGATTATGTGACAACCTAGTATTTTCTGTTTACACATCATTGAACTCAGAGTTATAACTGTGGCTTGTTGAGACACAGACCTCATTGGAATGGGTGAAACGGTGTTTTGCTTCATCAGAAATCCCTGGGAGCATTTTCTGTCTAACTCAGTCAGAGTTCTTATATAGGGTGCCAAGGAAGTGTAGCCGTAACAGCCTTTAGTGAGACAGAGCACGTTTGGGCCTTCCCCCTTTGAAGAGTCTAGCATCAACATGGGCACTAGAATCACCTGGACTTTGCACTGCCTCTGCCAGAATCAGACCTCAACATTTTTATTTGTTATAAGAAGTTAACTTATCTTGGTTTTCATTTTTATCTTGACAGTACTCATTTTCCAGTAAAAAACCACAAAGAAGCCAAAGAATAAAATAATAAGCAATTAACATAATGAAGCAACAGCCTTAATTAAGTCTGTTACCTCTGGATTTTAGAAATTGGAAACAAAATTATACAACTTGCAACGGCAATACAATTTCTTAAAACCCTTTGGGAATGGTAAACAGGCAACAAGTAACAGTGATATTTACAAATTTGCAGGCCAAGTCCTTTGTGAATCCAAACATGGTGATCAGGTTTGCCAAGTGCAACAAAGTGAGGATCAACCCAGCTATAGGCTTGTCTACAAAGGGGAACGGACTGGCAAAGCTATAATAGAATAATTATTCTACTGTTGCTATTCTGGTCAGCCCCCCCCTTGTCGATAAGCCCTAAGTTAGTCACATGTTGAGGTTGTGGACTGAACCAGCCCTATTTACACAAGAATATAAGAAAGGCTATACTTGGTCAGACCAACGGTCCATCTATCCTAGTATCCTGTCTTCCAACAGTGGCTGGTGCCAGGTGTTTTAGAGGGAATGAACAGAACAGGGCAATTATGGAGTGATCCTTGTCCAGACTCAGCTTTGGGCAGTCAGAGATTTAGGGACTCTTGAACATGGGGCTGCCTCCCTGACCATCTTGGCTAATAGCCATTGATGGGCCTGTCCTCCATGAACTTACCCAATTCTTTTTGGAACCCAGATATACGACTGGCCTTCACAACATCCCCAGGCAATAAGTTCCAAAGGTGGACAGTGCGTTGTGTGAAGAAGTACTTCCTTCTGTTTGTTTTAAACATGTTTCCTATTAATTTCATTGGGTGATCCCTGGTTATTGTGTTATGTGAAGGGATAACTAACACTCCCTTATTCATTTTCTCTACACCATTCATGATTTTACAGACCTCAATCATATCCTCCTTTAGTTAACTATTTTCTAAAGTGAACAGTCCCAGGTCTTTTTAATCTCTCCTCATAAGGAAGCTGTTCTATATCCCTAATCATTTTGTGTTGCCCCTCACTCTACAATTTTCCAATTCTAATATATCTTTCTTGAGATGGGGTGATCAGAACTGCAGGCAGTATTGAGGTGAGGAAGTACCAGGGATTTATATAGTGGCATTATGATATTTTCTGTCTTATTAGCTATCCCTTTTCCTAATGGTTCCTACCACTGTCAGCTTTTTTGACTGATGCTGCACATTGAGCGAATGTTTTCAGCGAACTAACCACCATGATTAAAAGATCTCTTAATTTAGACATTTTTTATGTATAGTTGGGATTATGTTTTCCAATGCGTATTAATTCGCATGTAACATTGAATTTCAGTCACGGTGTTGCAAGATCCCTTTGTAATTCTTCACAGTCAGCTTTGAACTTACCTATCTTGAGTAATTTTGTATCATCTGCAAACTTTGTCACCTCACTGTCTACCCCTTTTTCCAGATTATTTATGAATATGTTGAACAGCACTGGTCCCAGTACAGACCCCTCGGGGAGGGGGGGAGGGCACCGCTATTTACCTCTCTCCATTGTGAAAACTGATTCCTACCTTTTGATTTCTCTCTTTTAACCAGTTACTGATACAGAGAACCTTTCCTCTTATCCCATGACAGCTTACTTTGCTTAAGAACCTTTGGAGAGGGATGTTGTCAACAATTTAACAGAGATTTTCAGTATGTCCTGTGTACCACTCAGCGAAAGCTTGACACCTTCTTAGCCAGACAAGTGGAGAGGGACAGTGCTGGGATGGGAAAAGCTCCTGACGTTAGGTAGTAGAGCAAGAATGTTCCCTACCCCTCAATAAAAACCTTCGTGCTTTCCTCTCTCAAAATAATGCTAGCAATCCCAGTCACAGGTTAGTTTGCTTGCACCAAATCAATGATCCATGCCTGCCATGAACATGGAAGCGAGGAGAACCCTTGTCTCAGCCAATGATGGGAGAGTACAAAACATACATTTCCCACACAGATGGGAAACAACACTTCCAAGAAGCTCTTATTTTATTCATAACATATTTCTTTCAGCTTATATTTAAAATGCATTCACTAATTCATTCTGCCATACTTACAGGCTGCTGGTTGGTCCCCAGCTATTAGCTGATTAAAATGATGCTATAGGTGCAACCTAGCATATCAGCTTTGATGTGGTCAGACCTCTTTTGGGAGCAAGAACTGCTGAAGGATGTCATGTCCCCTTTAACCCAACTCTTGACTGTTCTGAGTTCACCTAGCAAAGACACTCAACTAACCCCAGATTTTTTTAAAAAACAATAACTGACCGTCAATCATGAACTACTAACCTTTCATGGATTTACAAGGTAATGTAGACATTCTAAATAAACATGACCACTACTGTCTGGCACACATATACTCAGGTGATGGGCACATTAGAAATCCACAGACTGCATTAATGCAATAGAATTATATGATGTGTGAAATAATTTATACTTTAGCCAGACACTATTCACTATTTCTTACATTTTAATTGCATGTAGACATGCTGTACATTATTAATGTTCTGTTCTTTCACTTTTAGAATAACTATATTCTTCTACTCTGCAAATCTTCCTTATTTCTTTTATTCAGAAATAAATGTTTTCATAACTTTGTTAGATGTACTGTAGTGCTGAACTTTTTACCTTGGCTTTATAAATAGGCATTGCTTTCATAATTCCTAACTCCATCCAAAAGTCTGGCATATCATTTGTAACTTAACTCTTTCTATATTGGGCAATGATACATTTATGTTAATTATTAGTGGGAGTCACAGGGTGTTTTACTCATTACTTGAGTGCCTCTTTCTGGTTGTGTCTGGGGATTAGCTTTGCCAGGCTGACACCCCCTCCTGTGGTTGCACTCTATTCATATTCTCAGTCTCATGCTCTCCTGGAACTCAACTGCTCCCATTTTGTGCGCTTCCCCCCAACCCCTGGCAAGGGTCATTGTGCTTTTCTCCCCTTCTGTGGAAATTGTGTGCATCTAAGCCTATCCGAACCCACTGTCCCAGGCAGTCTTCTCTTTCACCATCCCCTTAACAGTGCTGCTTCTCCAGTGGCTGGTATGGGAACGCAGGCCTGCCCTCTACACTAGGTTCCAGCCCATGGACCCCAGAACAGGCAGTCAAGGTCTGCAGAGTCCTGAACCTTACTGCTGGAACCTTGGCTACTTCCTAGCTTACTTTCTCTCACCCTGACAGTGATTGCAATTTCTCTCTCTCTAGCCCACTTCTACTCTCAGCTACTAGGCTTTATACAGGCCCCTCCTGTTCCTCTCCAGTTGAGCTTCATCTCTAATTGCTCCTCCACCAGGTGCAGTCTAGGTGGTTCACCTCACCTAACCACCTTAACCGTTTCAGGACTTGTGTGGGGTGGAGACCCCATCACAGGGAGAATGACATTTTCTTTTCAGTTAAAAGGAACAAAATTACTCTGGTTAGAATATTTAATATTTCCATATCATTTCACCCATCTTTCATTTGGGCACTGTAACATGCTATATTTATGAGGTATATACAGTATTAAAACTGTAACTACCTTGTCAAATATTTAACTTACTAATGTTCTGAAACCCTTGAAACATTGAAAAGCACTTTTTTTCAGCGTAACCATCACTAAAAGAGTGGCCTTTCTTTTTTACCTTGACTGGACCACCAATGTTTGTAAAGAGAAAGAGCTGTCAGAAGCCAGTCCCAAAATGAACAGAAATACACAACTACATAAATATTTAAGAAGATTACAAGAAATATAGTATGCATTTTGTACTTCTATAGAAAAGCTACATTCATTATTATGCAGATTATTCTTTAATAAATATTTCAAAAACTTGAAGAGGGAAAAAATAGAATAGCATATAATATGCTCTTGGTGGTTTAAAAACACTTTTGTTTTCTGTCCTATAATGAAGTTTTACATTGTTTTCATTTCTGATGCATTTTAATGCCATTATGGGGTTGAAATTCATCTTTTGGTCAGTTTGAGAGGACAAAATGGTTTATATTTTGTCATGGTGCACAAATAAGTTAAAAGTATAGTTTTAGTATGTATAGAGAGTTGTAGACCTTTTATTATTCAATATACCTCCATATAAATATAAAAATTTAACGGGCTTTGAGTTAGTAGAAACAAATTGAGAAGCATGCTCTCAAATTTAGTCTTCTGAAAATAAAGCAAACGGATTGCTGATCTCTCACACACGTACTTTAACATCAGAATCAGGAAGAGTTATTTGAGAAATGAACTCATTATTCCTTCATCACTGCACGTATTAGGTTTCTTTGTGCAACTGTGTAAGTATGTCTGAATTAAATACAGGTTGTTTGTTGGGTTGTGTTAACACTATCTCCACATAGTTCAGGCATAATTCTAATTGAACAGGGTCCATAGACCCCAAACAGCTCTGAAGAGAAGGCAAGGCATGCAGCAGAATAGGAGCAGAGCCACCTAAGAGTGATTCTCCATCACTGTATATGTTTTGTATAGAAAACTCTTCCCCACTATTACCAACCACAAGCTTGAAAAAAATCACGGGGCAGAATGAAGCATGTGAGAGAAGAAATTTAATCAAAACAACTCTCCCCCCTCCAAACAATTCTTGATCCAGGGAGTTCTGGAATGAACTCACATAGGACATGGGACTATCTAAAGGTCTGGCTACCTTCAGGGGTTGTTGAAGTCTTCGATAAAGCCTTACCACCATTACCAGGGAAGAATGATATTTAGGGATGGCGTGAAGAAAAGGAAAGAAAACAACAAACAACCCAAATACAATATCCCATGAACAGCTTCTTTCTACCATGAAAAGGACAAGCGCAGAAGAATCAGCGAAGACCACTAGGGATTACACCATACATATCCATGGGAAGGATTTAGATACTACAGTGACAGGTACTATTGAAAATGGGAAGGGATACTGGGGAGGAGAAGGGTGTGACAGCGGGCAGTGTTTTGTAAGAAGCAGATGAGAGGGATGTATATCCTGATAGGAGGAAGAATGTTATAAGGGAGGTAAGAGGGATTGAGGAAAGGAGAATGAGACAGCTTTGTGGAAAGGGAGGTGAGAAGATGATAGACTGAATGGACATCAGTACCAACCATTTCCATAGTACTTTTTGCTTCCAGTGTACCTCAAAATACTTTATAAAAAAATTAATGAACATACCATTCCTGTGAGATGGGAAAGGTATAGATAGGAAGTTCTTCACCCACCAGTGAAAGCAAGCCAACTCCAGAATGGAGTGAAACAGCTGTATTACACCACTCTGGTATTAAAGTGGAGAACACTATGGGTATGTCTACACTTTAAGCTAGGAGTCTGATTCTCAGCTGGGGAGACATACCCATGCTTGCTCTGATCAAGGTAGTGCACTAAAAACCAGAATGTAGCTGCAATAGGAATGGATAGCCGCCCACCTACATACCCATCCGAGATGCTAGGTATGTAGGTGGAGTGGCTAGTCTCTCCTGCCATTCACATTGCTGTGGTGACAGTATTTTTAGCACCCTCTCTCTATCACACTAGTGTGAGTACGTCTATTCAAACTGTGAATTACACATCCAGCTTGAAATGTAGACATACCGTAAACCCGGCTGAAATTGCACTAGGGATTTAGGTCGCCGGAAAGTAACTACAAAATTGAAAGATGACCAGGAAGATAGGGTTAACATTTTAGTTCTGACAAAAAAAAATGTACCATAGGATCTTGAATGATCACACACAGTCAGAAGTTTGGGTTTATATCTCATTTGAAAGATGAAACAATTAATTATGTAAATAAATTATGCCTGAGGTAAGAAATAGATCCCTGGGCTCCATAGAGTTATCTCTACTTATTGAAGTGACAGATGTTACTTTCTGATCTCACTGACACTGCATCAGGATTTGTTAGTTCAGACTCCTAGAGCTGTGCAGAGTCCACTGGTTTCCATGAGATTCTGGACATGTGAAGATGTGTCCATTCTACGGGGTTCTGATGCAGCATTGGGGCCTGAACTCAATGTGATTACTTATGTGCAGATATGGAATGGAAGGATAAGATTTTTACTGGTAAATGTTGATTTCACTGTAAATAGGCAAATTGTTGAAAAGTATTTTAATTAATCAAAATTTAGAGACAGGTAAGGTAAGAAAAATGTTGCTTGAGAACTTAAAGTGTGATGTAAAGATATTTACTTTATATATTTTGACGTGATGTTGACAATTTGTATTTTAATGGCCATAAAGCTTTATTTTTTTTTATTTACACATCTATGGTCATTAAATAATTAGTCTGACTCCTCCCTTAATATCCAATAACTGAAAATTTAAACAAAAATCTAAAAAAATGTTTAAAAGCCATAATTTTGTACAATTATGAAAATTTAAATAGAAATTGAAAGAATTTTTTAAAATAAACATCTATATTCTGTCAAAATTGTACAAGACTGCAGGATCAAGCCATTGCAGGTAAATTCACCTACAAAGCGTGAACCTGCTGTCAAACACCATACCTAATATGACAGATACTAATTTCCTCACCTGATGATACTGCTATATTCATTATGCTTTTCTCACAATGCCCATACTCTCTAGTCTATGGTCAGCCTGCAGCTCTCACAAAAGCAAAATGGACATGTTTATGAATGAATAAATATTGCATGAAATACTTCACATAAATCTGGTTACTTTAGCAAACCTAAATCTTAAAACATTCAAAGTATTTTTGCATGCCCTTTGGGAAATTATACACACATTTTTTTGAAGTGTTAATTAGATAAAAAATTGCATTCCAATAGAGGGGCAAAAATGCATTATGCAGAAGTCCTAAAATAAAGAGGGTTTTTGTTATTGTTGGCATGTGTGTGGTGAGTACATGCACGTGTCCACCCCAACATTCTCTCTCCTAGGGAGCAATTTAATGTCATAGATTTACTGTCATCTACAAAGCACCTTTCATAGGATAAATTCAATGAATCCTGTGATTTCATGCATCAAATTTCTGTCTTTTCAAGCTACATTTTAGTTTTAGGTTATTATACAAACTGCAAACTGTGAGTGGGAATCTTGTGAAATCATGCTATTAGGCTAACAATACAAATGAAACAGCATAATATCTGTCTTGTCCATGATCATTCTGCCCAATTCAGTGACTCCTCCAAACACAAGAGGGCCTATTTCACACCCAGAATGGATACAATGAACATGAAAGAAGATGTTCATCCTGGGTTTCATCCTCTCAGACAGCACTCCTAACTCTTCTCCACCTGACATCTCTGCAGTTACCTTTTATGTAACATCCACCCCCACTCTACCCCTAACACACTCCCCTTCTTTGGATTCACAACCCACGAAATGACCAAAAAAACCCATTGTATAGCCCAAATCCTAGAGGGGTTGCTGAATTGCAGAGTAAAAGTTTGTCCATTTTATGGGTTGTGCACCAAAAATGTTGAGAATTATTTGGATGGAATCAGTCATCCAATGGGAGAAAGTCTGGTAAGGGTCCCTACTATTATTCCTACATTCCTCTTCCTTTAGTCCCCTCTCTTCTCCTAGTCCCCCTGTTCTACTCTTCCTGCTGTTTTGCTGCAGTGAAAAGGAGGCCAATCAGAGAAAGGAGAAGAGAGCAGTTCTCATGGTCTCCCATAAGTATGGTGTCACCAGCAAGGGGGAAGGCAAGTACAGCAACATCTGAATTCAATACAGTTCTTGTTCTCCAAACAGTGTTGATGTGAAAGAGTTAGCTGGGGTTAGGACCAGATGGAAGAAGGGCAAAAGAGGCTACGACAATTGTAATGGCTAGGAAGAAGAAAACAGCTTTGTCCCCAGTTCTGACAAGTTTGTCAAACAGGAAATGATCTAACCCCTTCTCCTTCTCCCTGAACTCAGAATGGGATTGGGAAGATGAGTGACTCCAGGATAAAACATTTTCCTCTGAAACGTTATAACATTGGGTGACATGAGTGTTTTGGAAGGTGAGGGGATGAAAACCATATACAGATGTCACCCACAAATTGTGGCTGAGTCAATAGGGCTGTTGTTAGGGGTTGTTAATTCATGTCTCCTAGTCACGGCCTTTTATTTAGTGACTGTAAATCTCAGACAGGCAAGAAGTCATCAGATTTTGAAATTGCCTTGTAAATTACTTACTAGTAATGAAACAGTTGTTTAGTTTGTTGAAGGGACTGGATTGTGAGGGATTTCAATGTTGAAATAATTATTGAACATTACTGAACCAAATAATTAAACTGTGCTGTAAAATTGCTCTTGTGGTAATATTCACATAATTTGTTTCCTTCCTTTTTTTAAAATCTAAATTATGATGCTTGTTATTGTTATGTGGAGCTACACATATAATCACCATAGTAAATATTAGACTCATAGTTTTAGTGGGTTCTAGCCCACGAAAGCTTATGCCCAAATAAATGTGTTAGTCTCTAAGGTGCCACAAGGACTCCTCATTTTTTTTTTTAATAAACGACATAGTACACCTCTACCCCGATATAATGCGACCCAATATAACACGAATTTGGATATAACGTGGTAAAGCAGTGCTCTGGGGGGGGCGGGGCTGCGCACTCCGGCGGATCAGAGCAAGTTCGATACAACACGGTTTCACCTATAACCCAGTAAGATTTTTTGGCTCCCGAGGACAGTGTTATATTGGGGTAGAGGTGTATATGATTAGCAGTTCTGGTTACTACAGAGAATTCTATCCCAGGCTTTTGGCTGGTGGGTCTTGCCCATATGTTCAGGGTCTAACTGATGCCATATTTGGGATCCAGAAGGAATTCCTCCCCGGTCAGATTGGGGGATTCCACCTTTCTCTGCAGCACATGGCATAGGTCACTTGCAGGTTTAAACTAGTGTAAATGGTGGATTCTCTGTAACTTGTCAAATCAGTATTTGAGGACTTCAGTTACTCCGCTAGAAGTTAGGGGTTTATTACAGGAATGGTTGGGTAAGGTTCTGTGGCCTCAATGTGCAGGAGGTCAGACTAGATGACATGATGGTCCCTTCTGACCTTAAATCTACGAACAATTTATGTAATCCACCAAACATCTCGCATTTCAGAGTTTTAAAGCTACTTACGTATGCACACACAGGGCACTTTAGAGAACTTAAATATTCATAGATATCAAATTTAACTTTGAATAGATGCAATAATCAAAATTAAAAGATATATCAGATGCTCTATTAGTGCCACCTCATATCAAATTTCAGCCTCTGACTGTTTGTCTTATCAATGCTGGATGAGGGAAATGATAAACATACAGCTAATGTGGGAAAGTATTATTCAATGATTCCATTCTCTCACGGTTTTGTGTGTTTACTTACTTACTTATTTGGATTAGATTGAAAGATTTGCTTCACATTGAATATTTCCCCCCCAAAAAATGTGGATTACATTTCTACAGGGAAGTCCTGAATCTGATTTTGCACAAGTGCAAATAAAGAGCACCACTGAAATCAACAATATTACCTAGTGTAATATTGATGTCTGCCTAGGTTCTTATACTGCACTTATCACTGTGTTATCTGAGCACTTTGTCTGTGATCACAATCAAGCCCAGATTTTTTTTTTAAATTTATAGCTCTGTTCTGAGAAAACTAAAAATTTTAAATAACCCTTGTATTATCAATATTGAGAAGTTTATTAAATGTTCATGGTGTACTATGTCATGAGTTTTATCAAAGCTCTGAAGAATCTTTCAATAGATTTCAGATCTCTGTAAAGTGAAAAAAGAACACATTACTTCCACACACACACAAACACAATGTAATATCCTAAATACCACATACATATTTTTTTACTTCTCACCACCAAGTGGACGTAAAAAAAACAATTATTGTTTATACAGCCAACCCACTAATGGTCTGATGATTTACTTCTCCTTAATACTAACATTATTTCACTCTCAGCAAAAATAGAGAAAGTCCAGAGATGTTCTAAAGCAGGGGTCAGCAACGTTTGGCATGCGGCTCGCCAGGATAAGCACCCGGGTGGGCCGGGCCAGTTTATTTACCTGCTGACGCGGCAGGTTCGGCCGATTGTGGCCCCCACTGGCCGCGGTTCACCGTCCCGGGCCAATGGGGGTGGTAGGAAGCCGCGGCCAGCACATCGCTCGCCCGCGCCGCTTCCCGCCACCCCCATTGGCCCGGGACGGCGAACCGCGGCCAGTGGGGGCCATGATCGGCCAAACCTGCCGCATCAGCAGGTAAATAAACTGGCCCGGCCCGCCAGGGTGCTTACCCTGGTGAGCCGCATGCCAAACATTGCCGACCCCTGTTCTAAAGAGAACAGAGGCATTGTAACAGTGCTGTATGAAGGTGTTTTCTTTTTTTTTTTTTTGCTTTTCTTTTAAATTTAGTAAGGAGACATATAAGAAAAGACCTGGCAGATGTATATAAAATAACACAGAGACAATCAATTGGGGCTGCTATTTACCCTCTCATAATATAAGACCAAAGGGACACTAACACTGAAAGACAATACATTAAAATTGAATATTGAAAATAGATTTTACACAACACAATTAACCTGTAGAATTCACTGGCAAGATATAATTGAGTCCTTCTGTAACCCATGTGCCTAATAGGGAGATCTCTTTAAGAGACCCATTGGGTGGAGGTAGGAGTGAACTGTGTCTGGGTCATTGTTTTTTAATAAGAGAGTGGTCCTGTTGGGATCTGGGAAGTGCTAAAGGACCTCCCCCAGCCTAAGGGGAGGATCCACAAGGTCTGGGATCTCAATTAATTACAGGGGACAACTAAAGATATAACAGGGACAGGAGTGAGGTCACAGGGCTAAACGAAGGGAACCTGACAGGGACACCGAGCAGAGAACCCTGGACAGCGCCCACTGCTCCTCGAAGGTGTCAAGGGAGCCAGCGGATGCTGCCCAGAGGAACTCTGCCCAGATGCGTGAGTGGACGGAGGATCAGAAATAGCCCCACAGTCGCAGGAAATCCCATCAGCCAGCCTCCTCGCTCTGGTCTTGTAGATGGCCATTTTTGCCAGTGCTAGGAGGAGGTTGACAAGAAGGTTCCGTGATTTTGTGGGGCCGCGGATAGGGAGTGCATAGATAAGGAGGTGAGGGGAAAAGTGCAGCCAAACTAGGCAGATTAAGCACTCCCCATCAAGAAGCTTCTGGAATTGGGTGTGGTAGTTTTGGGTATGCTCCAATAAGTTCTGGGTTGCTGGAGTCAGACTCCATGAAGATGAGCAGTCAGGGCAACTGCTTTGCAGAAGGCCATGTGCCCTGTGTGATTTGGGAGAAGCTGAGCCCAGAAGCAGAAAGTAGGCTGTTGTCCCCAACTCTGAAGCATTTTACAGCAGGTTAGAGATATTGTTACCCCTCTAACAGGGAAGCATGGGCAATGCTAATTATAGCAAGGGGAAATTGGGAGAGGAAAAATAACTTATATTTTAATTGTAAGCTTTGAATGTTGTTTTGATTTTAGCCAAACTGTTCTAATTAAATTGTCTCAACTAGTCTGAGTCACCAACTCTTCTTTAAATGTAGTAATGGGGAAAGAGTCATTTATATTTTGCTATTCTCAGTTTTGTATTTTCTTGTAATAGGGTTTTCTTTAAATCTATACACAAGTGAGTGGCTGGTTAATAAGTTAGCTGACTGGCTAGCAGTGATTTCAGCGGAGGAAGAGTCTGCATGGATTCCAACTGAAGATTCCTACAAGCAAGTGGAGGGAAGATGTTGTTTTAGACTCAGCAGACTGTATAGATTTGGTGATCAAAGACTCTAAGACTTTGGTGAGCAAAACCTAAGTTTCTGGGAACTTTCAGTTTCATCTCACTCTATTTCTGTGGGGACTGAAGTGTTCAGATTTTAATTTGTTTTCTTTATTTATGTTTATGTATAACTGAAGGTATTGTCTGTGGATTATAAAATAGCCATGTAATGCTATAAAAGTTAGATTATATTTGTTTCTTTATCATAAGATTTTATACAGTTATTTAACTAAATTCATTTCTTCAGTTCCTTTTGGGACTTGAATGTGGGGAGGTTGACCCTGTGAAATCCTTGCTGAAAATACTTAGAGACTGAACTCTGGGTCTCCAGCTACTCTTCTATGGAGTTTTTTTTAGGCACTGGAGAAGGGTAATGAAGTGAACTCTAGCCCACCCAAAGGTTACACTTCAGTTTACCAGGATTCAAAAGTATTAGCCATTTATATGCATAATGAAAACACCCACAGTTATATTAGGTAGTTCTTCAAGGCACCAGCCAACCACTAAGTGATGGGTGTAGGCTGTGAGGGACTAAGGCCACATCTACATGTACAGCGCTGCAGTGGCGCAGCGGGATGGATACAGCTGTACTGCTGCATGGCATCTGGTGAAGATGCTCTATGCCGATGGGAGAGATCTCTTCTATTGGCATTAAAAAATCCATGTTTGTGAATAGCATAAGCTATGTCAACAGGAGAAGCTCTCATTTATATTGGTGTAACTTATGTTGCTCTGGGGGGTGGAATATTCACACCGCTGTGTGACATAAGTTTTGCCAACATAGGCTATGTCTACACTACAGCCAAAGACAAAACTTTTCCTATTGACAGGTTATTCCATAGTTGTCCACTATAGAGTTTCTTGCACCCTCTTCTGAAGCATGTGGTACTAGCCACTGTAAGAGAGAGCAGACACTGGACTAAGCTGGCCACTGGTCTGATTCACTATGTTAATTCCTAGCTTGAGAAATTTGAGATAAGGAGGACAAAATAAGGAGATAAGGTTTAGCGACAACACCAACCTCTCAAAGTTCTTAAACCAAAAATAACCCTGCAATAGTTTATGCTCCTCTGTATGGCAGGGGTTGGTAACTGCAGATTCCATTGACTCTGGTAGACTTATTGAAAGGAGATTTGCCAAAGCAGTACTTAGGAGATTCGAAACTAGGGACCATCGACCCTATGAAATGCACTGATGGAAAGCAAAAACAACAAGGAGTCCTTCTGGCACCTTCAGGGCTGGCTCCAGGGTTTTTGCTGCCCCAAGCGGCGAAAAAAAAAAGAAAAAAAGCTGCAATCGTGATTGGCGGCAGCTCCACCGCACCGCTTTCTTCTTCGGCGGCAATTCGGCGGCAGGTCCTTCCCTCCGAGAGGGACAGGGACCCTCTGCCGAATTGCTGCCAAAGAGCCCGACGTGCCGCCTCTTCTCCTTGGCTGCCCCAAGCACCTGCTTGCTCAGCTGGTGTCTGGAGCAGGCCCTGGGCACCTTAGAGACTAACACATTTATTTGGGCATAAGCTTTCGTGGGCTAGAACCTACTTCATCAGATGCATGGAGTGGAATATACAGGAGCAGGTATAAATACATGAAAAGATGTGAGTTGCCTTACCAAGGTGAGGTTAGTCTAATGAGACAATTCAATTAACAGCAGGATACCAAGGGAGGAAAAATAACTTTTGAAGTGATAATGAGCATGGCTGATTTCAGACAGTTGACAAGAAGGTGTGAGTAACAGTAGGGGGAAATTAGTATTGGGGAAATTATGTTTACGTTTTGTAATGACCCAACCACTCTCAGTCTTTACTCAGGCCTAATCTGATGGTGTCCAGTTTGCAAATTAATTCCAGTTCTGCAGTTTCACATTGGAGTCTGTTTTTGAAGTTTTTTTGTTGAAGAATTGCCACTTTTAGGTCTGTTACTGAGTGACCAGGGAGACTGAAGTGTTCTCCTACTGGTTTTTTAATGTTATTATTCCTGATGTCAGATGTGTGTCCATTTATTCTTTTGCATAGAGACTGTCCAGTTTGGCCAATGTACATGGTAGAGGGGCATTGCTGGCACATGATGGCATATATCACATTGATAGATGTGGAGGTGAACGAGCCCCTGATGGTGTGGCTGATGTGGTTAGGTTCTATGATGGAAAGGGTGCTTGCCCTCTGAATCATAAATTCTATAAGAAAAGTGTACTTGCTCCTGCCTCATTAGAAACACCCACCCATAATTATCTGTCTCATGTCTTTATTCCTTGATTATCTCTCTAATCCCTGCACCACAGCCTGCCCAAGGAGTCATGCTCCCTGCCTACAGCAGAACACTTATTTGAGTAATATTATTGATAGAATTGGTCTATTTGTGTGAGTAAAGAGTCATCACATGGGTAAGGGTTTCTGATATCCATTCTTTAGTTCATATACTGAGAAAATGTACTTTCCTTCCCTTTATTAACAGATTATATTTTCAAAACTATTGTTTTCCCCAATCAAATCATTAGCTTACATTTTCCTTCTAATGTTGAAAGTATACCAATAATATAACTTTTAAAAATAACTGGGAAGGTTTATTATAAAAATCTGCAACGTATGTTATTTCTTATTTGGAACATAAACTAGTTATATTACATATATTCAAATGAGTCATACCTAGATATTGATTTTACATGTAATGAAAGTGTCAGCAAACTGAGTGATAAAATAAACATTCAAACACTTACTTTAAAAGATCTAAGAAATAGCATGTACAAAAAAAATACCAATAAGTTCAGTGTCTTTAATAGTATCTTAGGAATAAAATGATCAAAATCACATACTCTCTTTTTTAAGTAAAGGAAGCCCAGGAGTGAGCAACAAGCTAGCACTAAAGGAATCTAAGTTAAAATAATTTGATTCTAATACTAGTGAAAAATAGCTTTTTTTCTTCACACAAATCCACTTGTTTACTCTAAAGACTTCATCAAAGAGCTATCTTTCCACTTAAAAAGTAACTCCCATCTCTTGAAATCCTTAACAAAATTAATCCCCCTTTGCTAATATTTGAAGACATCTTTTTGAGTACATAATAATTCTTTGGGGAATTCTTGTCATAGAAAAGTAGGAAGAATGTTCCCTCCTCTGTTAGCATGAGATAATATCTGATTTGATGTGTAATAGATTTTTTCATGTTGATAAAGCAGAAGTTAGGGTACAAATCAACACAAACTCTAGATGAAAATTAGCAGGAAAGTTATTTGTGTTCTCTTGCAGCCTTCTGGGCTAGAATTTCACAGTTTTATTTGGAATGACCGATGTAAACAAACATTTCTACTGGTTAGTAGCAGAATGGAGCAAATAAAGTATTGTTCAAAAACCTAATATTAAAAAACACTTGTTCATTTCAAGCCATTTTTCTAGGAATAATTTCATGAAGGTATATGGCTTTTATGATCGTTGTGCGATGATTTTACATTAAATCTACATTAATAAATAAAATGTAGATTCAGAGGGCCTTCTTGAGACAAACTCATTAAAATTAACAGGAGTTTGCTCGAGTAAGGCCCAATCATGGAAACACTTATGCACATGAGTAGCTCTCTTGAAGTCAACAACACTATTCATGTCAGTAAAGTTAAGCCCATGCATAAGTGTTCATAGAATCTGGGCATAAGGACCTACCTCAGAATTTGACCCAAAAACTATTACTTGGCATTATAGACCCTTCCGCTTGGATCCTTTCACTGTTCACATGCATCTCTTCCCCTCCTACCTCCATAATAAAAAAGGAAACTCAAGATGGAGAATCTGAGTTCATTAGAAATATTCAGATGTATACATCTAATAATATAGAAAAGTTTCAGTAATACTATTCTTCTCTGAATGCACTGTTCTGGATTAATACTCAAAGTCAAGTCCCAATATTGCAGAGCCTCTCTCAAGTGAGCTATCATTCAATAAGACTTTTTAGTTGTGTAAGGATTACTAATGTGAATAAAGTTACAGGGGCCTTGCCCTTAATAAATTAGCAGTAATATTGTGAAGTATTTTCATAAAGATAGATGAAATGGTTACCAGCTTCCCATTGTATTCATACATACAGAGCAGAATTACTGTGTATCTGAACTAATTTGACAAAGCTTATTTTCATTGACTGTAAATCCTCCAGAGTCTGTTCAAATTACATATAATGAATTTAAGTGATAGTGTAAGCATCCAGGCCTTTACAGTTATAGAGAGTGCATATTTGTATGAAAATACATGTCTGTCTGTCTCCTGTACAGTAGTTTATCAGATCGATCAAAGTAACTTATCTGAATTGGTCTTCCCTTACGCCAATGTGAAGATAGAAGAACTTGATTTGGTGGCATGTTGTCCTAAAATGAAGATGTATAATGCCAATAAAAAGACATGGAAGAAACTTCAGGATCCCTCATCTTATACATGTCTGCTGTCAAAATACTTTAGCGAGGTGACATACACCACAGAACATCCACCAAGGGATCAGAGGGGTAGAATACATCCTTTATATGGAGAGTTAGGCTCAAGTCAAATCCCACTCCAAAACTTTGGAGAAGTTCAGATCTGCATCCACTTCCAAGATGGTCCCTGTCCTTTATAATGAGCTAAAACTAAATCTTCAAGTGACCACCCTGGACTATGAGGAAAACTCATATCTGGATCCCGTTTCAAACTACATAGCTTAGGCTCATTTGCATTTATATATTGAACTAACTACTTAATTTTATATAATGGAGAACTGTGTTACTAGTAGATCCTCCTTCAGTTTGAGCTGTAAACTTATCAGAAAACTCAACTGAAGAGAGATGGAAAAATTACACTTATGAAGAACTTATTTCCTGAAGTTTCTTAAACACTTAACATCTTTGACCACGTTTATGGTCCTTAATAATATAATGGGAAGAACTGTTTTACATATTCTGTTGGTTTTATGCTTAAAGTTAACCTAAAACATTTCATGATCTACAAATGAAAAATTAGAAGTGCTTCATTTCTCTACAAATTATAATGTATCTTTGACAATAACCCAAGTTACTGACCTCCAACACCACAGAACAACTGTCAGGTATGATTTGGCCACTGCTTAGATATATTCGGTTAGACTCCAAACTCTTAACAAAAATCAAATATTTAAAGAGCACTTTGAGACATTAAAGCTTTGACTTAAGTAGAGCATCTCTATTCAATCCGGAAAACACTTACCCATATGTTTAACTTCAAACACATGTTTAAGCCATACTGAAATCATTGGGTCTTGATCCCACAGTTAACGTTTAAATACATGAGTAAGTGCTTTTCTGAAATGGTACCAAGATCAATCAACTTATTCAAGGCAAATTTGAGGGCCAGTCAGTTTAGCTATATTCCCAATAATGAGAATATTTCAAACCACTGAACTACACATTTTTATTGTACTTGAAGTTCATAGTGTTTGAAACAGGCAACCTCATTTGAAATTGCAATACCATGCCAAAGTGCTGACCATCTTCAGATACACGCAGATTTCATTCTGAGCTGAGGTGAAAGACATCCTCTCTCAAAACGCGAATTCAAAACCACAAGATGACAAGCCACATAGAAAACTTTTCCTTAGCACATATCACCACAACTTGGCTCTACTCAAAAAGTAATTTTCTAAAACTGGTTTCTTGAGGTTTCATGTTTATTTTTTTCTCCTCAATAATTTCCTTATCAAATGTGTTCTGCCTGCAAGTTAGAAGATGTTCCTTCTAATTGCCAGTCCAAACTCCACCAGAGATTTGAAATTCAAGCTGAATTTTTTCCTTCTTGAGCATCAAAAGTAATACAGATTCTGAAGGTCAGATTAGGTTCTTGATGACATGCGTGTAACCTCCTTTTCATCACACTGCTCCAAAGGTTCCCAAACTGTGGGTTGCAACCCAAAATGGGGTTACACCATAAGCTAATGAGGTTGTGGGTCCAATGGGTCAGATTCAGCCCATGAGGCAATGCCGTCTACCCCTATGTTAGGGCCTGCTCCACAAATGCCTCACTAGGAGGTCACCATTCTGATCTACAAAATGGCAGCCCTCTCATGATGTGACCTCACATATAGGATGTGTGTGAGATCATGTTGTGCAGAGGCCGCCATAGATCAAAATGGCAGCATCCTGGCAGCATGACATGTGAGGTCACGTTGTATGTGCGGCATTTGTGGAGCAGGTCCCACCCCGTTGGCTGTGCAGACACGAATTTGGCCATTTGCTGGGTAAGTATCCAGCTGAGGGACCTCGAATTCATAAGATTTATCTTGGGATAGGAGACTGTGCTAGCCTTTTCTGAGACAGGAATCTGCAGTGGCTTGTAAGCTCCTTAAGGCAGGGCCCATATTTTCTTTTATGCACCCTGAGTACCTAACTGGCACTCAAGGATAAAGAACCATTTTAAGTCATTGTATCTGTGCTGCGCTAGTATCACCACACACAACCTTCCTGAGTCCTAGCCTCATTTGGGACTTAATGGTGAATACATCTTTCTGATTTGTGAAAAGAGGCAAAATGGACTCATTTTTACATAAAGTATCTGCTTCAACCTCCAGCACTGAGTCTAGTCGACTCACTACGTGATTCACAGAGAACAACTGGCATCTATAGCTCTGCAGAACTTCCTAGGTGAAGTTCTGCAACAAGTCTCCTCTACTGTGATCTACATCAGGACTTCACTTCATGTGCATCTGTTTGCAAAACTGTCTGAAGAAATATGGTCTGATCATGATGAGTTGTTCCACCCTGATGCTCGTTGCTCTTGCATGGAAAAGTACTGGGATGACTTTTGGAAGCAGTGTCTCTACGAAATGGAGAGCAAAACGAGTGAATTTGTTGTTTTTTATGTGACCAAAGGAAGATGTGCCTTTTTGCTTAAGTCACAGACAGATGTGGCAAACTGAATGAATTGAATACAGTTCTGCAAGGAAACACTTTCATTCTTCAGCTGAGGGATCTAATCACAGGATTCAGGAAGAAAATTGTTTTCTGGAAGAATAATCTATTGAAGATGAACTGTGAATCATTCCCACGGCTTTCTAAATTCCTGGCTGACAATGAAATTATTCAGCCGTCCAAACAGGTGATGGCTGAGCATCTCAACCAGTTGGAGGAACAGTTTGCATCCTTCTTCCCCAACTTTGACATGACAAAGTATGATTGGGTGTGAAACCCCTTTCAATACAAGCCTACTGCCATGGATTTGCCAGTAGCTGAAATCAAACAGCTCATTGAAATATCCTGTGATCAATTTTTGTGAGGAATATATGCCCAACTTTCACTCCTGGAGTTCTTGTTTACTGTCAAGAATGAATATTCTGCACTCGCAACACCGTGCCTTGAAACCAATTCACATATTTGTATGAAGCTGGACTCGGCACACTTGTGTCTATCACGTCTCGGTATCGATCTACCATATATGTCACATCAGAGATTAGATGTGTAATTTCTACCATGCGGCCACACTTCAAGAACCTGTGTCAAAACCTGAGAGCCCATGTGTCTCAGAGAGCATTAAATAACATAAAGTCCTTGGATTTCTTGGTCGCTATATTGGTTTGATGCTGTCTAGTGTCATAGGAAACAATAAGTCTCAAAATGGGGTCTCGCAGGCAAACAATTTGGGAATCCCTGTACTACACTCAATGAAACCTGTGCAGTCTCATTTCCTTCACTGGGTTTGCATGGGACCAATGGCTGGCAGCTGAAGCCAGACAAATTCAAATTAGAAATAAGACAACTTTTAGCAATGAGGGTGATTAACCATTAGAACACACTACCAAGGAAAGTGGTGGATTCTCGATGTCTTCAAATCAAGATACATTTCGAGAAGATATCCTTTAGCCAAACAGAAGTGATTGAGCTCAGTACAGAAGTCACTGGGTAAAATTTAATGCCCTGTGATATATAGGAGGTCAGAGAAGATGATCTAATGGTCTGTTGTTAAACTCTTTGACTCTGAACTTAATAAATAATTGTTTTGATCCTGCACAAGAAGGAATAAAATTCAGCTCATTCACCCAGTGCTACTTTAACTCTGCCAAGCTAATAAATGTAAAACACTACTTAAAACCAAAATAAGTATTTTTCTTACTGAACAGCAGATACAATTCTGAACACACTTTCCCCAACCAAACACACACCTTCTCCCACCATCACACACACAAAAAACACAAAAAAACAAAATCAAGTTGTGGAATCAAACTATCATTTTTAAATAGTCAATTTTATATCTGCACAAATCAATGTGAGATAAAGCTAGGCCATTACAATATATGTTAACTATGATTTGAGTTCTGTTTCCCCCCCACACACACACAAATGGATTTCTATTTAAAAAACTTCCTTATTGTATTCTCATTGCCACATAACAGTTCGTAATGTAAATTCCATCATCTAGTTTATCGACAATCTCTGGCACACAAATGCCATGGTAAGAAAGAGTGGCATAAATGCGTAGACAGATTAGATAGTTCAAAACTCTTTGGGACAGGTATAATGGTCTTCCTATGTGCTTGTCTGGCATCCAGTAAAATGGCACTGTATGCTGATTGGGGCCTCTGCGCTCTATAGTAATAGAAATACTGAATAATGGTGATAATTAATAGCAATTTGTTTCATATTTTACAAGCATAGAAAAGCTATCTGTAATCATCAGAGGTCAGGTAAACAACTGCCCGTTGTTGTTTTTTTTCCATTTTCCAAGATGCATGTTTTTTCCCAGAGAGCCCTGCCCTGCATTGTAAATGAAGATGCCCTATAGAGCTGCTAAGCTGAATCTGAATTCAGTTCATGTTTGTAGACACAAGAGGACCTTTGCCCTCATGTTAAAGACCTACAGAATTTAGTAAGGATGAAACCAATAGGGTTTTATAGACATTATTTCTGATTGACTTAGACAGATAAAATTAATGTGAAGACCATACTTATTATTATTTGAGTTACCATATTGCCTACAAGTTCCAGTCAAAGACCAAGATACCATCGTGTGGTTGCTGTTCCAACACAGAACAAAAAGATGGTTCCAGCCCCAAGTACTTTACAATCTATCAGCATACAGTAATAATGGCAACAGGCAATCAATAAAACCCCCTCTCCCTTTTTTTATCCACAGCTAATATAAACAAAAGAAGCATAGTTGTAGCCATGTTGGTCCCAGGATATTAAAGAGACAAGGTGGGTTAGGTAATATCTTTTGTTGGACTAACTTCTGGTGATGAGAGACTATTTGTTTCACCTTGTATTTAGCTGTGACACTCAGAATACATTTCCCAGACCTGAAGAAGAACTGTGTGTGACTCAAAAGCTTGCCTCTCACCAAGAGAAGTTCATCCAGCAAAAGATATTACCTCACCCACCTTGTCTCTCTAACAAACAAAAGAATGCAGATGGGAATAAATGGATCCGCTTAGATGGAATCAGTCTTTGGGTTCTAATGTTCTAAATCAAGTGCTTGAGCTCCACTCTCTCTCACTTTTTACTGTAAAGCTGCCTGCAGTGACTTGAGAGCACCTACCTCGGGGCAGACTATGAAGAACCAGGGCACAAATCCCAAATTGGTTGTGAATTCTATACTTAGATTTCACCAACCAATTATAAGTTTAAACTCCTCAGGCACTATAACAACCTAAACATGGAGTCAAAGACTATCCCTTGGGTACTTTGATCTATCTTGCCACCCAAGTGAGCATACCTTCGTGAAAGATGGTCTCTTACACCAAGCATCACAGCAATATTCACGTTACTCCCTGTCCCAAAAGAGAAGTCACTTACCCCAGGTCAATTGCACCTTAGATCTCACAGCAAAGACAATGCTTATAGCCAATCCTATAATAAACTATATACAGATTTATTACACAGGAAAAGGAAACAAGAGAGTAATTTACAAGGTTAAAGCAAGTAAATATATATGCACAAATGAGTTATAATCTTATGTTTCAAAAAGTAATAGAAGCTTCTATAATAAGCAAGCTCTATGGGACTTTTAAGGCTAACTCTGGCTAAGCAGTGGGACCTCTCGCTTATGTCTAGTAAACATTGTCCCCGAGAGTCCAAGAAGCATAGACAAACAGTTCCTTCTCTCCGGGGTTTTTATCCCCCTTTTGCTCTGAGCTTCAAACTCAGCTGATGGGCAGAATCCACTTGCATGACACATCTGCATGATTGGAAGAGCAGAACAACAAAATATTTTGTTCTCTTTAATGTGCCACTACAGTCTGACAGATTTTGATAGACTTTTCCTATTGGGCAGGATGTAACATCTTCTATTGGTGATCAGCATGTCAACGCAGTTAATGTCTTACTTCTGTCTGGTGATTTACACAATCACAGAGTCTTACGATACTCAAATATTACTTTACAATCTGGGATACAGATGTAAGTGAGATTAATGCATCCGGCAACTCACAAGTATTTACAAGACTAAACACTAAACACATTTTTTATCATTTTAATAACTATTTTAACAATACTAACACACAGGTGAGTCATACAAATTCCAGCTATGTAGCTGTCAGCGTCCAGTTGAGACATAGGGACCTTGGCATGAGTTGGTACCTGGTCTCCCAACATCACATTTACCACTATCAGAAGCACTCATTTGATCTATATACTACTAATCTTTCTATTCCTCATTCATTATCTTATAATTTGTTGAATCTAAGCTTACATGAAAAAGAGGATCATCTGTCAGTGAGAAATACAAACATAGGAAATGGCTATTTGCAAGCTTTCAAGCACTGGCAAGTTATCATAACAATGAAATGATAGGAAATGACAAAATGTGCCAAATAGCCACGTAATTGCTTATGATTTATTAGGTTTTATCAGGAAGTCTGTCATCAAGTGTTATGAATTTATCATCATGAACTACTAATCTGATAAATCAGATGCATTATGCAAAAATAAAAGGGTAGGGGAGAAGCTAATGTATACAGATTGCATAACTCTGTGATCCTTTAGTTTTGAAGTCTACTGCATTACATCACTGGTTTTGGTAGAAGTGATCATAGAATCATAGAATATCAGGGTTGGAAGGGACCTCAGGAGGTCCCTTCCAACCCTGATATTCTATGATGTGTGAAACTGTGAAGCAAAAATATTGGCTTTATTTTATGTGGCTTGCACCAGATAACCATTGATAGGCTGCATGATATCAAAGGAGAATTTCCCCTCAAAGTCCCATAATCACAGGATTTTTAATTGGAATTATGTGTATGCATCAAGATAAAAAGCAGCTTTATTCCTGTTAATGTACAATGCACAGTACAGTATATGTACCAAGTGTGCCACACTGCAATTTAGCTTCTTTACCAAGAGCTTATTAGCATTCATAATTTAGTTGCATAGTGTCAACAAGCAACTGGAACATTGGAAGCCTCCAGTTATGTCAAAATGTTACAGAAGAAACAATATCAGACCAAAAATGTAATTAAGATGTACCCTGAAACATTTGGAAAGAATAAGGGTTTTTAAAAAACAACAACAACAACAGGGGAGCGTAGGGGACAAATAGTTTAATAAGGAACAAAAAGTTCTCTTTTTTACTTAAATGCAAAAATTGACAATGGCTGGATTTAGCAAAATGTACGGTATCGTACATGCCTACCTGATGATTGTTTACCTATGGTATCTATTCAATTTGTAAGTGGCATTGTTATCAATTGCAAATATCTACCCAACATTGAAAATATTAAGCATTTCTCATTCCCAGGAATAAATCTTGAAAAATTTTCATCTTCTACAGGGCTTCCTTTTACACTTTGGAAGAAAAAACAAAGAACAGAGGGTGATAATACTGATTAAGCCAAGCAACAGGATGAAACAGCTGACTAGCAAATGAGAGCAGTATTCTATCTTGTGATGGCATATGTAAATAATCAAATGTAAGTGTTAAAACTATGTGACAATTGAATCCAGTGTACAAAATAGTGATTTGAATCTTCAAAAGCTTTATAGAGAAGTGGAAGAAAAGTATCTGAATATTTGTATAGCATCAAACAAAACAAAAGCAAACAAAAAACCACCTCTGCCTTTCTCACTATCTGCTTTGGTTTCTATGTACCCACCATCACCCTATTATCTGTGTGCCTCACATATATTAATGGATTCCTTCTCATAATGCCTCCCCTGTGAGGGAGGGGAATATCACTAAGCCCATCTCACAAATGCAGAAGTGTGGCAAAGAAAACCACACAGTTTTATTTCCCGAGGTGCTGATCATGCACAACTTAATAGCAAATGGGAGATGTGTGCTGAGCACCGCTGAGGATAAAAGAAGAAAGGCCCCAAATCACACAGGAATTCTGTATTATAAGCGGGAATTAATCTCAGACCTTGTGTTCCACTTCAGTGTCTTAACCAAAGGAATCTTGCCAGTCTTTTTCATTTCCCTTTCTTGCCTTATTTTATTAGACTTTCCCCTGTTATAACTGCTTGTACTTAGATAGCGAATCAAACCCCTTAAAGCTTTTGAATTCAAAGAATGTTTATATCTTCAATTCTCTCTTATAATTCTGTGAAGTGCTCTCTGACCAGTACTTAAATAAATGTGCATGCCGCACACCCAGTCCCACGTTTGCCTATATTCTGAATCTCAATATCTCCAATTAGTCTACAATTACTGCTGTTCGCATACAGGTAGGATTTCTGTGTATTTATTTTACAAGTTTCTCTGGAAACACTGTGTGTAAGTGCATATACATATATAGTACCAATAATAAACATGGTGATTTCTGTTGGTATCAAGTAATGTGCTCTACTGTGTGTGTACAGTTTGTTTATCTTGATGACTCTAAGAGCCTCATTATGCTTTTGGAGACCAGATAAATACCACTATGTTGACTAGGGAAAGCACTAGCAGAGTGAAAAAAACTGATTTATTACTACTTCGTTTTATACAGCAGCAAATTACCTGAGTACTAAGTAACCTTTACAAATGAGTAAAAGAAACCCCCTAAAACATACTTTTAAAAGAACAGTAGAAAACAAAATTGTTTTAAAACACAATTAAAAACAAATTTGCTTTGTGACAAAAATTCATTTCACAGACATTAGAAATACAATAGAAGAAATTTCTACCATATTACTATTAATATTTATGTATCTTCATCTAGAGATTGGGACTGGAAGAGGGAAGGAAATAGCAGAAAAGTTACACATGGGACTGTTGCTAAATTCAGAAATCATGAACACATTAAGGACTTGGTTCCTAAAGTAATTAACATGAGTCTTTAAATTTACAGGCAAATAGGCTAAGGACAGTAGATATAAGCACTATGGCAATGCTTCTTTGCAAGACAGAAAACCTTAATAGTTAAATCCTGAATTATCATCTTTATTTCACAGCACCCAAAATTATGCTAGATATCTAACAATCCAGGATAAAAAAAGGTACTATCCTGACTATAAGATTAATATTTATGACTCTGAGCCTGCAAACAGTTCCTCAGGCATAAATTTTAAGTTATCCGTAATTACCTCAGTGGGACTACTCAGGTGTTTATAGGTAAGCATTTGAGTAAGTGTCTGCAGGATTGGGGCATAATTTCAGACATGACAACAAAAACAGTGAACAAAATATGCTGTGGATGGAGAGGAAAGCCAAGCATACTTCAATAAAGATTATATGATTACCCAGTTACAACATATGTGTAGATTGGTGGAACGGTCTTTATTATTTCATTTTTCCAAATTTTTATTTTATATATATCTATACATCTGTCTGTGTGGCGGGTGCATGCATTAATATTACATACACACAAACACATTAGGAGTGAGTGAACTATAAACTGTTGACTTGCTTCTTGAGTGCCTTAGCTCTTAAGAAGTGGGCTTTAAGGAGAGTGACATGGGCATCCGATGTACAGAATGTAGAGTGGAAAAAGGAACTTGTGACATTGACGGAGAAGTGAAATAAATCTAAGGTTTTTCTTTTTAAAGTGTTTGGTAGCCAACCCAAGACAAGATAAGGAAATCTGATAAACAAAACTCCACCACAATATCCCAAGCAGTGAACCCAGTGAAACATCCAAAAGAACAGAAGAGAAAGATGGACTCTTCTGCCAATAATGCATAGGCTGCACCTTTCCACTGAAGTAAAGGAGAAGTCACAAGTCCAATCCTACTTCTAAGTATAATATTTTATGCTTCTAATGCAATATTTATTTATATTGTAATTAAGAGTATTACTGTTTTCAGGATCTATTAGTCACTCCTGTCATCTTTTTTCAGTATTTACTTTTCTTTGGGAACATATTTAATTTCTAAAACCCAACCAATAGTCCTTTCCCAATATGTACTTTTAAACATCTAACTAGGAATAATAAAACTGTACATGATAAAATATTAACAAGTCTTTCTTTTTACTCTTCCCTAAGAATGTGAATCTCCTGACGCTGAGTCTCCTTTTCCATTTCCTATTGCCAAATTTTCTCCATCAAAGAGTGTACATAATCAGCAGTCAGTATAAATTTTTAGAGCAATGCCTTTTGCCAGTATTACTTTTCTGTCAAGAGAAATTTGAATTTGGTCCAAGGAAGTGTAGGTACCTGATTTCCGGCAAGCATGGATTAAAACCAAACAGCCAACCAATCCATCCCTACCCCAAAAATATAGCAAATGCTGATGTTCAACAAGGTTACTACTTGTGAATGCCATGATAATCAGCTCCTTTTGCTCAGTAGTTATAATACTTGCATTGATATGGAAGCTAAGATAAGTTTAAATACAATTTGATGCTTAAATTTTATTCAGCATCTAGCTCCTCTGCATTCCATAAAGTTAACTGATATTGTGGGGGGGACAAAGACATCAATAGTAAAATGCACTTTGGCATAATCAACAATAACACCACAAAGCACACTGTAATGGAGAGTGTATAAAAACTGGAGTAAAAGTTAAATCTAGTTTTATGTTGGGGAATGGTAGCATTAACAAGCTCTAATCCCCACATATAACACAGGCAGAGTGCATATTATTTCTTCCAGAAGACAAAAGGATGCCACAAGCCACCATCATATGTAACATTCAAATTACATATGCATAAAAGCAGAGCCTTGTTTGTGCCCTAATCAATATTTTAACATCATGGGAAGGATTCAGAAAGGTATAATAAAAATTCCACCACTTCATAGCCATATGATGCAAGAACTAATGTGATTAATTGTACTGAATGTGTGTGTACACACACATATGTATGTAAATAAATGGTGCAAGTTACTGCCATTGCATGTCTGCTGTCCGTAATGCTTTCTCCACTCACATCAATGATTGTCTTGGACTGCAGTCTTGCTAGGCATTACAAATACCCTTCATGTAACTGGGTGCTGTCTTTCTGTGTGCTAGTGTGAACAGTACAAAGAGGATAATCTGATTTTTAAGGGGAATCAGAAGGTAGGTTTTTAAAAGGTAAATTAAGGCTCCCACAAAACTGCGAATAAATATATATCACAGAGTATATATTATCACTCACACAGAGACTGTATACATTTTTGCAAGTTAATATAAAAACAAATATACACATAACTGCCTGCATTATTCATGCACATATATCCTCATCTTCATTGTTACACCACAGTAAGACATTCAAAATACATTATACTTAAGGATATCTGAGGAAAATGATTATTTTTAGTGTTTCTTGCAGAAGAGGATTTTTTTTTCTGATTTTAAGTGTTTATTTTTATACAGATTATAGCTCATTTTAGAAATAAAAAGAATAGTTTTACTTTTTCCTCATATTTTATTACAACTTGTTATTGAACAGTTTTGGGAGAAAAATGTAAAATTTAAGATTTTTTTTTAAAAAAATCTTAGCTAAAAATCTCTCCTCAAAAGGATTTAATGAGGATTTACTTGTTTAAACCTACACTGAAAACCTTAATTATTTCCCACAATTTAATCATACCACCACATAGACAGAGGCAATTACAGTCACAGCTAATCATTTCACAACTTACAAGCAATTAGCTAATAGGAGAACCACAGTTTGGGAGCAGGGGCTAATGTAGAAGGGAGGTTAGATTTACAAAATAAACTTCTAAAAATCTTTGAGCTTTTAAAATCACATTGATTTGCTAGGAAAAAACACTGATTGAAAACTTAACTTAAAAGGGTCATTTCTGCTATGTTAGCCATCTCATAGGTGTTCCTTAACTTTATTTGACCCAAATGGGGAAAAATAGGATCCTGATGCTTAAAGCAAAATAAGCACATCTAAACACAAAATGTGATAGGCTCATTAGTTCAGTATTTGACAGATTGCTAAATGGTAACTCAGAATGAAGAGCTGAAAATATTCCATAATTAATTACCAAAACATGCACTGCCTGAACTGGAGCCTGGGAAAGAAGTGCTGACAGAACAAAATTCGCATTCCACTGCCTCTCGCGCCTCTCCCAATTTACAGGAGAATAGGAAATCATGAACAATTGATACACTCTGTTAGCTCCTATCACAGAGAGTGAGCTCACATGTAGCCTTAGGGGTATCTCATACAGTTTAACACCGAAAATAAAAGGTAATGTTCTTGGCAAAGAGCTGGGGGGATTAAATTGGGGAGGTTTGAAGCAGCTTTGAATTGTAGTCAATAAAAAAAGAACCAAACAGTAATTTTGTAATTTAACTCTACCAGTTATGCCCAATGAGTCAGACACTTGTGAAATAAACCATGTAAATAGAAAAATGGCTTAACTCGTTCTCTCTGCAGTTTCAGTGTATCCCCCCCCCCTTGTGTTTGGCTTCTTTGTTTCAGTAAAATAATGTGGTTACTTTCTCCAGTTAATTCTCCTGAGACAACTCATCAGTAAAGGAGAAAGCTTTCCTTTCTGGGATAGCTCTTTTCTTAATTTGCTCTGTATTGTGGACAAGAATGACAGTACCAGCAAAGCTTGCAATGCTAAATGTTTCAAGACTGTTCCAAGCACATTGAGTTGGTCCCTCAGTCCTGAGTGCAGCCCCTGCTAGAAACCCAAGTTCAAGGAGACTCCCTTTTTGTCTATACACGACTCCCTCTCCTTCTGGCCCAGAGCTCTATTGTGCCAGTAAGGCAAAGCTCCTGAATCAAACGCAATGCCTGATTGAGCTACAAGGTGCACAGGCCAGCTCTGGCAGAGGGTACATTGTCCACTCTCCTTTGTATCTGGCCAGCTTTGCAAAGGTGAAGTTTTGCCTCCTTGGTGCAACGAGTTCCAGCAGCAGCAGTACAAGAATGGTGATTGTTAATGGCATCCATGCAGGTGCACATGGAGGAGAAATAGCATTTTTCCCTCTCTCACTCCTCTGGGGCAATGCAGAATCTTGCCCAATATCTCCAAATGGAAGGTAAAACCATGACTCTGAGATGCAGAATGTTCCAATGGGCAGTGCTGAGGCAACAAGCCACCTTCTGTTCTGAAATCCAACCAAGTGTCATATATGCAGTTGCTGATGGAAAGGAAGAAAGTGAGGAGGAAATGGACGCAAAACCATCAACTCAAAGTCCAGGCAAAGCAATCCAACTAGGCATGTATTCTAATTTCCTGCCTAAAGAAAATGTGAGCATAGTTACAGGCCATAATCAAGAAGCAAGAGCTGCTACACTCTCTAAGTACCTGAATGAATAATTTGCCAGCCACTATTTAACTAACATTTTTACAATTAAAATGGAAATTGATTCAGTTTCCCATAATGTTATTAAACAGGGTATATATCAACTAAATTCCTTAATTGTAACTGTTTTATGATTTCTTCGATTACTAAACCATGAAATGTATTCCAAGTAATTTTGAATCAGGGAAAAACTAAATTATTTTTTTACAAATGAATCCTTATAATTACTTCACAGCTGTAAATTATTCAGATTATCATTTTACTGATTAAATAAGATTATATCCACATTCAGCCTTATTCTGAAAATTACAGAAATATTTATACTGCAAAAACATATTAATAACCCTTGCTTCATCATTGGTTGGGCTGCAGAATTTGTTCTTATGCACTACATTTTTAGCAGTTCATTGGGAACAGCAACTCCTTTGATGAACAACAAATTTTGACGTTTTTAAGAAAGAAAAATCCTATTTTAAGAGATACTAAATCTCTACTTTAAATTCAAAATGCATATCAATATTACTTTACAGGGTGAGGGTTTTCAAAATCTCAAGTTTTCTCATATTCCCAAGTTTTATCATTGACTTCATTAGGAGCAGAAGTATGACATCATCAAATGCTTGTGAAAACCCTACCCTAAATGCATTGGGGCTTCTCTATGTGGCAACTTAGAGCAGCAAGCCAGGGTGTAACTCTACAGCACAACAGCCTGCTGTGCACTAAGTCACCATGTGAACCCTGCTACTGCACGCTAAAAGATTCATAGTGCACTTTGACATTGGAAACAGCAGTACATCACAATACAGTTTTGCATCTCACATCGCCTCTAAGTTGTTGAGGGTAAAATTTTCAAAGACAGCTAAGTGATGTAAGAACCTAAGTCCTATTTTCAAAATGACTTAACACTTAGAACCCTAAGTCCTGTTGATTTTCAAGGGGACTTAGGCTCCCAATGCCTAAATTACCTTTCAAAATGGGACTTGGAGTATAATTTTCAAAAGCATCCAAGTGTCCAAGTCATAAAAAACTTGATATTAATACTCAGTTTTGGGGATTTGTTATATTGTTGCCAATCTCAGCAGATAGCCCAGTGATTGAATAGGGATCGAAAATCAACTCCCTTCCTATATCTGAAGGTAGCCCCATTTAGGTGAGGATTGAATTATCTTGGCATGGCAGTGAGTGAAGACCTTGCACTGAACTTCATGTGCTCTACCTGTTATATGAATTAACAGGGTATTGTAAATTCCTGAGCTGGAAACTTGTCATTTTTCATAAGCACTTAAAAGAAGACCATCAACAAAAATACAAGAGAAATCAGATTTTTTTTTAAAGTGAATAATTAACATTCTGAAGGAAATTGCCCACAGCCTGACATTTTGATGACGTAAAATAGAACTTTATCATGAGACTCATGACAAAACCATGAGAGTTGGCAACACTTAATTATTGCTTTCCTTGTAGCCCCAGCTCCTGGAGTCAAGTGAATATGTCATGATTTCAGCCTTCATTCTTAAAGAAAAAGTAAGTTCTAGCCCTCATGGCTGTAGAGAAAGCTTCAAACTGTGACCCCAGTGCACCCTAAAGGCTCAAAAAGCAGAAGACAAATAGAAATAACACCAAATCTGTTATTTTTACATAATCATGATTTTAAAGCCAGTCCTGTGATTTTTGGTGAGCCTGACTCATGATATTTTTAACATTTGGGGTTGGCAAATACTGCTTTAACGAACATTCTTAATTAATAGTGCTACCAGGTCCAGCAAGGATAGTGCATCTGTTTTCAGTATTGTTACTTGAATAACAAACAAATTCTGGAATATAATGCTCTTCACTTTAAGAACAAAAAACAACAGTCAGAACAAACAGTATCACAATTTGGTGTTTAGCCAATGCAGTTTTCTGTATGCTATGTGATTGTGAACATCAATAATTAGCTCCCTTGTCATTAAACTATGAGATAACACAAAACGAGGCCTTCTTTAAAATGAGCATAAGATCCAATAACTGCTCCTCAAGGAGTTGGTGGGTCTGCTGTTCATAGCAGAACACATTTTACTGGAACAAATAAAATTTTAATATCTATATACAGGGGGTCTGTTGTATGAAGTAGAGTGGAGTAATCTAAATGAAACTGTGCAACTGCCTTAGTTTAAAATACACAAGGATTTTCTATGGAGAGCTCTGAACAGCTGCATGAGATTTTCCCTAAGCCAAAAGGAATATTCATTGCTTTCAAGGAACAACAAATTATGTTTATAGATAGCACTAATATGCTACTCATCTAATACTTGGGTATGTTAACTATTTACAATCCTACTTACTCATAATCATCCTACAACAGAGTGGTGGAAAAGAGTAATACTCCAGATATTTCATTCAGTGGGGTCAATATGAGTACCCTACTTCAGTCCATGATCAAGATATTATCCAAAAGATTCCCTGTTCTCAAAGACAACAGGTTAAACTTCAGAATGAAAAATTATGTGGCTTCACTATGAGCCGCCAGTGGAGATTTAAATAAATACATTCAAACATCAAAATCACAAATCAATTCAGTCAAATAACCTTAATACCTAAGGCACATGTGGAGTCAGCCTGCATCAAGTTCATAGCTCCATTTCCTCAGACTCCCCCTGCCATATTACTAGGGGCGCACAGCGCATTGAGCAGAGGAACCTGGCTCCACCTCCCTCCCACAGACTCAACCTTAAGGTTTACTCACTATTAAGTTATCATCACCATAAGGATATTACGATTTGGCTTTTCAGTGTTCGACAGAGTCGAGACTGAGGAATGGTGGCGCTGGAAGGCTGACATTGCTACTTATTGGGCTATAACCATCCTGTGGATTGAGAAATTCTGTTTACCATGCACTTCATCCTACTCTTAGACTCGTTACCAGATGCTTGCTATATTAATGCATGAAATCCACATATCTGTCCACAATGGTTTTCATCTATGTCATTTCAAATTTTATGCCCTCTTCCTCTGTACTGATTAGCCCCTTAGCCCCTTCCAGTTTTGTATCCTCAGCAAATGTCATATCTTTCAGATAAGTCCTTTCTTCTCAAGGCCATTGCTATACAAACTGAACAAAATTTGTCCCTGACACCTGTTCTTGTAGCACCCCACTACTCTCTGATTCAATGATCAAGATATGGAGTGTGGGAAAGAAGAAAGGATATTACACACCACTATGTAGACACATAATTCAGATAAAATAAGGGGGAAAAGGCAATATGAAAGAGAAATGAAGGCTGTAATGCCCGAGTACTATATCATGCAAGGGAAAGGAGTGTGGCATATGTGAGAGAGAAGTAGCACAATATGAGAGGCATCAATATGATGTGGAAATTTTTGAGACCTTTGGTCTTATGAATCATGCATAAAAGAACTAGTTGAGACTCTATGGACTGACAACTACCAAATAACATTTCATGAATGGTAATGTTATCAGAGACCCCAGGAAAGTAAGGTTGACCTCATTATGTAGTTTTCTAACACAATTAGCTTGCTTATTTTTGGAAGAGAGGATTGCCATTTTTTTTCCAGTCAATCATCCTACAGAGCACTTGAAACATACTGACATCAAAGGTTTGTTACCATTTTGACAAAATATTTCCGAGCATCATTCTGGAGCTTCATCAGATAAAATCTCAAGCAAATATGTTTTGGAGAATAACAAAGCTGTTTACTTTGACAGCTTTAATGACAGTTTTCTTCAGTGCTGTTAACTCTGATAGGACGCATCCTCTCTTCTCACCCACTTCCCTACTCTGGTTTGTTTTGTTTTACCCTGAATAATCATGACCTGTCTTAAATTTAGCTCCAAGCCCGCAATGAGATCTACTCACACAGACGGAGAAGGAGAGTGAGGGCAGCTTCTGCGACTCACCAGCAAGGGGATGGAGGATGGGTGTGAGGCAGCCAGTATCCGGCCAGGAAGAAAGATCCGCAGGGTTCCTGCCTGCTCCCAGGACCATTCCAACCCCTGCTCCTCAGCCAATTCTCAGGTGCCACCGCAGCTGCTCCAGCCCCTGTGGGTGCCTCTCTCACCTCCACACACTCCAGGCATGTGAGAGTTTATGCAGGGGCACAGTCCCCACAATATTTCCCTTGCAGGGATGCTAGCTCCCCTTGCCCCCACCACCCCTGCATACAGACCAAGGCTTAATACACTAACGCCATAGCAAAGTAACTCAGCCTTTTTGTATTCATTTTCATATCTATAAAATGTCTGTGTCCAGCAAGTTTAATATGAATTGTGATGTTGCACTCTATATGATTTTATAAATATATGCTAATGAATGAATACAATGTAACTGGAATATGCTTCATGCAAAAGGGCTCTTGTAAGGTATCATTGCAAAGCTTATAATCTACTGAGTGTGGTCATCCTATTTGTATAAATGTATCTCTCTTGTATCTAAAACTAGAAATATGAAATATAACTCTGAAGGCCTATTGTAATTATGCAAAGTGTGGGCCATTAATGGTGGTTTGGAATCTTGATGGCTCCCATCAACCAGGACAATTGACTGTGGATGGCTCTGTTTGCAGGCAAGCCTTCCTGTGAGTCAGGCTGGGAGAAATGAAGGCTTCAAGTCTTACAGTGACATGTGATCATGTCATCTGAACTGGAATCCATCTTTAACCTGGTGTCTTTCTATTGAGAAGGAGGGGGTGGGAACCCAGAGAGGGACAAAGGATTCCCGCCTTATGCAAAAGATATATAAAGGGGTGGCGCAGAACAAAGGGAGGGGAGGAGCCATCATGAAGAATGCCCTAGATACCACCTGAGCTGGTACAAGAGCTGTACCAGGGAAAAGAATTGTGCCCAGACCTGGAAGGTGTCCAGTCTGAGGAAAAAAACTTATTGAAGCATCTCTAAGGGTGAGATTATCTGTATTCAGTTTAATTAGACATAGATTTGCGTGTTTTATTTTATTTTGCTTGGTGACTTACTTTGTTCTCTCTGTTACTACTTGAAACCACTTAAATTCTACTTTCTGTAGTTAATAAAATCACTTTTTACTTATTAATTAACTCAGAGTATGTGTTAATACCTGGGCGGGCAAACAGCTGTGCATATCTCTCTATCAGTGTTATAGAGGGCAAACAATTTATGAGTTTACCCTGCATAAGCTTTATACAGGGTAAAACAGATTTATTTGGGTTTAGACCCCACTGGGAGTTGGGCATCTGAGTGTTAAAGACAAGAACATTTCTGTAAGCTGCTTTCAGGTAAGCCTACAGATGTTAGGGGACGTGATTCAGACGTGGGTTTGCAGCAGGCTAGCAAGTCTGGCTCAAACCATGCACAGCACTGAAGTCCTAAGCTGACGGGGCAGGTAAGCAGGGGCAGAAGTAGTCTTGGCACATCAGTTGGCAGCTCCCAAGGGGGGTTCTGTGATCCAACCTGTCACATGAATCTCAGCTATATTCATTACAGAAGTTCTGTCCGGTCTCTAGTGCAACAGACACTCTACTCAGGATTGCTTGATCCCAGCCTTATTAATAATATAGTAGCACATAGGAGACTCTCTTTTTGCCATACCCTTCAGGCATGGGCGCATTTTGGTGGTATCAACAGTAGCATTATTTTAACCAGGTCCTTCTCCCTCTCCCCGCCCCCTCCCCAACAGCTTCTTCTGCCAGGGGTTGCAACTTCTGAATAATTCAGGGGACTGAGCAGGAGGTTAGAATATAAACTGTTATGATACCTTAGCTATAGTAGTCCCCCGTGCTGTTTCCCTATTCTAATTCAAGTTTTACTCACATTCTGCCCCCAAAATAATGTAAATTGTTCTGACTGAATTTAGGCAGATGTTAAGAGTACCTCATTACACCAAGACCAAGTTTAATTACTCTCACTCTGCCTTTAATAAAAAAAAAAAGTAATCCAATAAACATACAAAATATTTTTAAACAGACCTAACCTGCATTAATATCTCAGCACACTATTAATGTCAGGTCCTAAAATATCAAAATATACAAAACATCAATTACCATAAGCCCAAAACATAATTAACAAGTAGGGTAAAGAATTATATTAATTGGCTATGCCATAAAATCCTTCATTGGAATAGTTTTTTCCTTTTTTAATGGGGACCTAAGTAGAAAAAGTACAGAACTTGATTGAGAAATTGATCTAGCATAATACATTTTCATTTTAAAAATATACATACACAGTCAAACAGCAGCCATCAACTTGATCCCAGTCTTAGCCATGTATTTCAAATTGATTCCATTCATTTGAGAGAAATGCATATTACTCTCCTACTTCGATAAATGAACATGTAAAATTATTCTGTCTATAATCATTTGAAACATTCTACTTTTTCAACCTTGCTGAATAGGCTCTGTTGGGAGTTTTGTACGGATATATTTTTTTTAAATTGTACTTGAATATAAAACCACCACACTGAATGGAGCTGAGAAATTTCAGAATTACTCATCTAATAAACATGGCAAAAAAAGAAATATAAAGCAATGAGTGTGTAATAATGATTGGAATGCAAGTCTCTACCTTCCTAACCTCAGGCAATGTAATTCACACCACATTGGCCAGGCATTGGAGAGAAGGCAGAGAATACCTACCTTCACTTAACATTAATCCATTATCTGGGATATTGGATCTTTTTCAAAATTTTAAATTGTGCTTTTTAATCTGCATTATTGTTGGTTTTGTTCTCTGATTCCTAGTAGTGTTTTTAAGCATACAAAAAAACTGAAAAAGTACTCGTCTGACTTGTAAACATAGAATTACAACATCCACAGCAGACCAGAGAATTAATCTTCTGACTACATGGAAGGATCAACAGAGGCACAAAGAGGTCAATTTCAGAAAGTCCCCATCAGCCTTTGGGGACAAAATCCCCCCCCCCCCCCACACACACACTTGTGTAGTGCACTGCACACCAGCTGTCTGTTTAGCCAGTGTCTTATCTCCACTCCTACAGAACTGGTGTAATATATAAACTGAAATCTTAGAGAGTAGAACGTGAATGTACAGTGGTATGTGTGTGTGTGTGTGTATATAAATATATACACATATATACACACACACACACCACTGTACAGTCACGTTTTCTCTCTCTCTCTCTCTCTCTCTCTATCTATATATATATATTTTATTTGAGTTTCTAAGTTTCTGACTGAGACTGCATATATCACATTTTAGACTTGAGCGATGCTTTCATGGCTAAATGAAAAACAAACAAACAAGGTTTAAATGTAGTAGTTACGAGTGTATGCCACAAAATATCTCAAATGAAGTGCAATTAGTCTTTCTGATGATGGCAAAGATCACTGTGTGAATACTAAAAGATGTATCATTTTATATTATTCCAGTGAACAGCAGCTTGTTTTTAAAAAGAAAAGAAAGCTGGCAAATACATGGACAATAGCTAATTGAAATAGTTAGAGGCCCAGCAAAGCCAAAGCCAATATTGTACCAATACCACAAGATTTCTCATTTCAGTATGCTCAGAAAGTCGCTTTCTCTGACTGATTAAAATTTCACTTGCCCTTTCTGTCTATATTACCAGGAAGCTATTGGCGCCCAGAGCTGTCCAGTAGACAGCAGCAGCATGCTACATTTCAGGGTGTTTATTGAGTCTGTCAATGTCTCAGTAGCAAAGTGTTTGAGAAGTGCAGTTTCAGCCATTCCACAGTGATGGAGTCAATGGGGTTAATGGTGGCGATGAATAGAATCACTTTGTGGCAGAGAGAGATGTCTTTAAAAACACTTGAGTTAGTCTTTGATTTGTGTTGCCTTTCTTCTAAAAAGAGGGTACACTTGTCAGTCTCACCAGCATGGGTAGGAAATGAATGGGTATGGGGAATGAGCTATTCTCTCACAATTAAAGTTGATCATTCCAAGTCAAGGTTGAGTCACACTGGCACAGTAGTATAGGGAATCTATCTGTTATGTGGCTAAAGACCCTTACCCCAAAGTTAAAGATCCCTAAAGTTTGGCACCTCAAATCACCATCTAAAATCAGTGGCCTGGTTTTCAGAGGTGTTGAGTATCTGGAACTCAAAATGGAATCAGAGACATCTGTGGTTGCTCAGCACCTGTGAAAATCACGCTACTTCCATAGGTGATTAAAGATGGATTTAAGAGCAAAACTTTAGGTGCCCATGTGTGAAAACGTTGGCCTCAGTCTCAAGGATTGTAAGGGTCACACTATCTTCAGGAGAAATTACTTACTCTTGCTAATAACTGGATCCCATGCGAAAAGAGAAAACCATACAAAAAACAGATATATAATCTTCAGTTGAAGTGATGGTAGATCACTTATGACCATAGTGAAAGAGAATTCAAATGTGTCTAAGTTTCTGTAGCCCACCTTCCTCTGTAATGTTTGCAATGTTCCTGTTTGCAACATTTTTCTTTTGTTTTTAAATTCTCTTTCTATAGACAGATTGTAAGCTGGCGCGACTCACCCCTGCGGCGCCTCCTGCTGGTCATCCGTGGGAATTAGCAGGCCGGTGATCCCCCACAGCTTGGCTCCCGTGTCCCTCCCAAACCCCAGTGCCCCTTTATCTCGGGGTTCTGCCCCCCTGGCAGTACCCCTACACTCTCAGGTTCTGGGTCTCCCCACCCAGGGGAACCCCCACCCACTATCCCTACCTCGCCTCAGTATATGGCTACTGCCAGTCATTGTCTAGCCCCCACGCCCTGGGGCAGACTGCAGTATCAGCCTACTCATCACCGGCAAGAATGGGTTTGGACCTGCTGCCTTTGCCTACCCCTGGGCTGCCCTCTGCAACCCCCAGTACCTATTTGCCTTATGCTAGGCCGCAGCCTGGGGCTTTCCAGGCTGGAGCTCCCTGGCTCCTCTGCCTTTCCCCAGCTCTGCTCCACTCAGGTACCCTGTCTCTAGCTCCCTGCAGCCGGTCCCATCTCCCTCTACAGTTAGAGAGAGACTGCTTGGGCTTCTGGCTCGCAGGCTCTTATAGGGACCAGCTGGGCCTGATTGGGGCGTGGCCCCAGCTGTTACTGCCTTCCCCAGTCAGCCCAGGCTTTCCTTCCCAGCCTCAGCCCTCTCCCAGGGCTGGCTTTAACCCTTTCTGGGCTGGGGCAGGTGACCACCCCGCTACACAGATGCTGAATGGAGTATATGAAAACCTTTCCGCTCCAGCTGGTCATTTTACTTACACCAAGTGTCTAAATGGTTTCATTTAGCTACAGTTTTGTTCTTAGTAGTAGATAAAATCCCCACTTTTTTGTGGGTTGCTTTCTCTTAGTAAAATAAAATATATTAGATCCAAGGTTAAGTCAACGTGCGGCTAAGAATGGGCAAGATATACATTATATCCATAAACAACTGATATATTCTGGCTCTTAATAATCAAATGATATTAGAACTCCATCAAATGAATTTCACCGAAATCTCAGTATTAGCTCACTCCCTTCTTCACAATAATACTCCGGGATGAAGACAATAGTCAATAAGTGCAATTTCCAGGCACAATAAAACTGTGCAGGAGACAGCTTTCTTGGTGGCCAATCTAAAGCTGTGGAACAAACTCCCATGAGAACTAAGGACCATTACATACCTCACTGGGGCACCCAGACAGAACATTCTATCACATGCTGTATGTGATAGAATGAACTAAAGTTCTTCAATGCACATTTGTTATTTGTAACCAGTAGAACTGTTCAACAGAACTTCACTCTTATTCTTATTTAAAGCAAGAGAATTCAGGTTTAACCAAGAGGAAATGTCACCCAAGGCAAGGATGATGGACACAGTCTGGGAAGAACAAGATAGATATACAAACATGGAAGAGAGAAAAATTATTGCCCTCCTAAATATTTTCCTCAACAGAATTAAAACACACCACAAAAGTTTTTGTTGTTATTGCTTGTTTTCTGCTTTTCAACAGCAGTGAAACATCAATAGGAATAGAAGAGATATCTATTAGCACAATTTCTTAAACTGATTACCATTTTAAATCTTTTGACTGCGACAGATGCAGTGTAAGATTGCTGATTGAGGGAAAAAAGTCTAGATCATCCATCCCTGTGTTTTACTTTCTTATTCTGACAAAAAGCTAGGCACAGGGATCAGAAAGCATAAAGTCCACAAAAGAGGAAATCTTAGCAAGGCATTGTGACCACAACCTTCCCATTCTTGGATGGGGAACTAGTGTGGCTCAATACATTAGGGTGACCAGATGTCCCAATTTTATAGGGACAGTCCCGATTTTCGGGTTTTTTTCTTATATAGGCTCTTATTACCCCCTACCCCCGTCCCGATTTTTCACATTTGCTGTCTGGTCACCCTACAACACATGGAAGGGAAAATAGCTAGGGTATGCACTGATTCTGCATGTCCCCTTAGGAGCCCCCACCAATGTATCCCTGATGAAAACCCTAAGGCAAAGCAGCAGCAACAAAGCCACCTTTCATATGGAATCTTCTGTTTCCCACCCTGAGATTATTGGGGATAAAAAGGTTCCTCTCTCCCTGAATCAGCTCTGGCAAATATGCATTACTTCTTATACCCATGAACCAGATTCTGGTAAAATGCTAGGCAACATGAGTAAGTATGTTTCAACACTCCCATTGAAATAAATAGGGGATATTTATTTGTGGCTTAAGATATTTCTTAATATGAATGAGGATATCAGAATCAGGACCCATGTAATTTCTTATTTTTAATCCACTGTGCGCATCAATCAATCTCTGTAATATGATGCAGCATCTCAACCTCTCAATGGCAAAAATGGACCATTTAATAATTATGCTGAGGACAAGTTAAATAAATCAAAAATGTTTACTTAGCTTTACCCAATGATTTATGCAAATATGAAACCTCAGGAACTGCTGACTTTATGAAAACCTCAAGTGTCTCCTTTTAAATTTTGTGATTGATGTACAGTTTTGCATACTGATCAGAGGAAATATACAATAATATTGTGATAAATAATAGATGTTTCCTTTGTAATGGTTTCTGAGAAATCAAAATGCAAGTGAAAGACTGGTCCATTAGGTGATCTTAGACAATTCATTCAAGAAAGGAATATTGATGAACAACAAATTCAGACATAAGCCTTACTGAGACTATTTCATATCTGGTAATTATTACAGTCTCTGTTTCTGTGATTTCGATAATCTTCTTCCATGCATCAAACTCTCCTGTCATTTGGATATGTGCTGAAAGAGACATGGTCAAGCACATTTTTAAACAGGTGCACAATTTGGGTGCTTTTTAAAAGAACTTTGTAGTCGTCTCTGTGAAGTTCAAAAATGAACTGGGTAATTTAATAACTGAATATACAGATTTATGTGCCCTAGGCTGAACATGTCCCCCCAAATGGCTTCTCTATTATTCCATATTTTGGAAAAAAATGTATTAACTTTTCTTCTTTTTTACATGGACACAAACCGTGTGTCACTCATTGATTTTAGGTCCAGAAGAGACCATATAATCATCTAATCTAACCTGCTGCACAATATATGTCACAGAATTTCACCTGATAATTTCTGCAGTGCAAGGAGCTTTTCTTTCCTATTAAATAAGTGAACGTTATCAAGTCCAATAACATGTGGTTGAACTA